>NW_021873515.1:0-776 GCF_006229205.1 Suricata suricatta | reverse complement strand
TATAAAAAGAGTTATAAAAAGATACAGATTGGAAACCAAGCGTCACAGTGGGTGAGTACACAAAGCATATCTCTTTCATGTATTTAATGCAAGGATTTAAAAAATACATTTCAAAGCTAGAACAGAAAAATGAATGTTAATCCATCAGGGAACAACTAGAATAATTTTTGTGGAATAAAATTTGGTATATGGGGATTTGGTGTGGAATAAAATTTGGTATATGGGGATTTGGTATATGGGAACACAGGTTGTTCCTAATTTCATTTCCCCTCACAAGGACAGCTAACTGTTCTCCACTGAGAGAATCCTACAACACATGAGTGAGGCTCAAGTACCACCTGCACCACACAGAACAAGACAGAATGCATTAGTAGAGTAAGGAATTAGCTACACCTTAACCACATTGCACCTTCCCCAAGCCAGCACAGTGCCAGGTCTCCTCTGAGCCTCCAGTTCCTCTAGTGGGAAAAGAATTTCCAAGGGGGACAACCAGAACACATAGTGAGTTGCTTTGCTGGACCCCCTATTCTGAACTCTCATCACCGGTATTGCAGGAGAATCTGTGGGGCTCAACCACTAGGGATTTATGATGGAAAAGAGTGGACCATTGCGGGGGACCAGCCCACACACCAGAGTCCAAGGGTCTCTGAGTAGGGGTTGGTGTTGGCGCAATATCTATAAGAAAGAACACAGACAACATGAATGGTGGAAGAGACAACACTTTACTGTGAAACTTGGTGTCTTATATACCATAGGTGATTACATCATTTTTCTAA
>NW_021873514.1:0-1599 GCF_006229205.1 Suricata suricatta | reverse complement strand
AAAAAATTAAATTAAAAAAAAGAACATTAAGCTATTTAACACCAATTACCTAGTTACTTATTATTTTTTGAATCGAATAAATGTTGTCCCTTTATTTAAAATAAACTTTTGAAAACAATTTTTTTAGAAAATCAAAAGGTATGAGTATAATTCATTATCCCCTAAATTCATTAATATAGTTGCAAAAGTTGCTTTCCTTAATTATTACCACTACTAAACCTATGGATCTAATAAAACATGTTTTTATGTAATTCTTGTCATGGTAGGCATTGTTTTGTATTTATCATTGCTCCAATTATAGTAAAACAATTATTTTAATGGCCAAAATTACAAATCATTGCAAAAAAGGTATTTTTATGGCAATCAAAATGATACTTTAGCTTTAAGTGAAAAAAAAATGGTATCCATAAGGCAGAAAATGCCATGTTTATTTTATCTGTAAAATACATATTATAATATACATTTTTTAATTGTAAGTTTAAATTTTGGGGGAATTATTTCAAATTATAAATGTTTATTCAATGAAAAGTCATGTTTACAGACTCAAAAGGTGAATAATACTCCCATAGCCATGGGAGGGGCTCCTGGGTGGCTCAGTTGGTTGGAGCGTCCAGCTTCGGCTCAGGTCACAATCTGGTGGTTAGTGGGTTTGAGCCCTGCATCAGGCTCTGTGCTGACAGATAACTCAGAGCTTGGAGCCTATCTTCTCTCTCTGACTTTCCCCTGCTCACATTGTTTCTCTCTCTCTCAAAAATAAATAAAACATTAAAAAAATTAAAAACACAATCATGGGAAATAATTATATTAAGTTAAAAAACTTATGACTTATTATGAAATAATAAGCATAACTTCTTAAAAACATTATATCGTCAACATAACTATAACTAATTTGAAAAAAAGGCACAAGAAGATTGGGATTACAGAGTAGATGGAGAATTGATAAAAATGTAGGTTTAAAGGAAGAAAGACATATACGAATATGGACACAAGACAAACAGAGCAGTTTCATTTTATTATAGTAATATACCAGGTAAAGTCTCCAGAATGGGCACTTTAAAAGCCGATGCATCATAAATAAGTTATTTTCATGTAACTTAAAGTCTTCCATAAATTCAACATCACCACTGGACATAATTTTTGACAACTGCCTTAAGAACTCTAGCAGGTGAAATTCTCATTCATCTCATTCCCCAAAGCTCCTATATTCTAACCTGTATCATCAAATGACAAAATAAAGCATTATACTAATTAGTTGTATCTGAGGTACATTATCAATTGTTTTCACACTGATTTGGGGTCAGAGTTCCTCCTATATTTTCCTGAGAAGTTTTTGAAACACACTTATCTATCTACCCTAATTTTTAGCTTTGTTCATCTGGAAGATGAAAAATAAGTATTTTTCTACATAGAACTAGCTTCTCCTCAAAGTTCCAGGACTGTATTTCTATATGCTTTCTAGATATTTTCATCTAGCACGCTGAATGATGATGTATCTAAACTGTAGCTTGTCATCTCTCTCTCTCTCTTTGGATATATCATCTTTATTTGGATTTATCATCTTTATTCATAATAGAAAACTTATCATTTCTTTTTTCTCCA
>NW_021873513.1:0-776 GCF_006229205.1 Suricata suricatta | reverse complement strand
ACAGAGTCATCTCACATGCTGTCTCTTCTAGAATGCAAAGATAACTAGGAAGCAACGGGGAACGAAGGGACCTCCGTCTGGAAGGATGTGCATAACAATGGCGGGTGTCCCCTAACCAGCTGACAATGTCGGTGATAGTGCAGATACACCACATTTCTGCATTTTGTGGCCAGCCACCGGGCCATGATGACACAATTTTGGTAGCCGAAGCTAAAATAATTATTTGGGCGGTTGACTAATCATTCTTTATGTTGCTTTCCTGCTAGGGAGAGGAGGACAAAAAGGAGGAGGAGGAAACCTTTCTGCCCACGGTTTTTACTAGGCTGCCAGATTGATATCTGTGTGCTGGTTCGCATTTACTAATCTGAGTCTTAGAAAGAACAAGAGATTACCTATTCAGGTATGAGAGTTCTTGGTATTTTACATTGAAAACAATGACTCAATCCTAGATATAACTGAAAAGGGGGAGAGGTTTCTTTCATAGCTTCTAGCCCCCATTTAGAGCCTTATTTTCTCTCTTGACACTCTTTGTCCTGACAGAACCTTATGCAGCCCTAACAGGAGCTGTTCACAGGCCCTCGTTCTGAGGCAGACACCTGATTACACCTTCTCCAGGCAGGATCCTGGGCTCAGACCTTTCCTTGAGCCTCGGTTGTGTGTAAGGTTCATGCTCTCTCAGTGAGGCAACCCAAAGATTTTCAATGGACTTACTGTTTTGCTTTTTATTTCCTTTCCTCCCTCTCATTCTTCCTTCCTAAATCATTCAAATGTTTTAT
>NW_021873512.1:0-776 GCF_006229205.1 Suricata suricatta | reverse complement strand
GTGCTGACAGCTAGCTCAGAGCCTGGAGCCTGCTTCTGATTCTGTGTCTCCCTCTCTCTCTCACCCTCCCCTCCTCACACTGTCTCTCTCTGTCTCTCAAAAATAAATAAAAAACATTTAAAAAATTTAAAGTTACATCAGACAATTACTATTCAACTTTAGATGTAAATACAAAATGCATTGCCTGAAAACTTTCCTTGCAACTTGAAAAAGTGGTGTTTAAATTTTTCCTTAGGTTGTGTAATCAGAATATCTTTATTGAGAGGCACCCTCTGGGTTTTGGGTTTTGAACTGTGTAATTGGGTCAGTCTTCGGGGACTGAAGCTAGGGCTAGGAGAAATTGTCTCAATTAGAATGTTTGGAAACAAGGCATTGCCTGAAAAATTTCCTCGCAGCTTGAAAAAGTAGTGTTTAAATTTTTCCTTAGGTTGTGTAATCAGAGTATCTTTATTGAGAGGTGCCCTCTGGGTTTTGAGTTTTGAGCTGTGTAATTGGGTCAGTCTTTGGGGACTGAGGCTAGGGCTAGGACAAATTGTCTCAATTAGAATGTTTGGGACTAGGTGTTGTCATGGCAGCTGATAGTACTGTAATCAACAGTGTATGAAGCTTATTTTCTATTGCTGCCAACTTTGAAAAAATAAAGTTACTGTACAATTACTACATTGGCATGAGAAATATTTTTGGATTGTAAGATCCATTTTTTAAATCATTTGGAAAGAAATGCTTTTACCCTTGTTATCTGTATGCTGCCTCTCTCATATATATATATATATATA
>NW_021873511.1:0-776 GCF_006229205.1 Suricata suricatta | reverse complement strand
CTGTGCCTGGGGCACCTCACAACACTGTCTGTACTGGGGTCGGTGTGGGGGATAAAAGAACTACCTAACAAGAACTGGCTCAGTGCCAGGCGCTGGGCTGAGGACGCTGTTTAACCTTTACAAGCTGCATTTAAGCAGGTTCTTTATGCTTCTCTTTATAGAATGGTACAGTGGGTATGGGCCACAAAATTGGTACCTGGGAGAGCAGGAAGGTGAACCTAGGCTCTCTGGCCCCAGAGCCCAGCCTTTTAACCACTGTCCTATGGAAAGAAAGAAAAAGGTAGTGTATCGCTTGCCTAAAGTCCCTAGGCAGCATCAGGCTGGGGTCCTACCCTGGCTCTTATTCAAAGCCCCTACTGGTGACTGCTGAGTATATGGCCTGGTGAAAACTCCAAGGATGAGCCAGGACCTCCTTGTCCTCCAACAGCACTCTCTACAGGGTGCCTGAGACAGCAGTCACTCTTGACTGTGGAAAGAACCCCACCTGAGAAGTTCATGGGCTTTAGTTTTTAATCTAAGCTCCATTATGCGACCTCAGAAAAGTGTCTTCACCTCTCTGAGGCCCAGCTTTCTCAGCGGTAAAATGGGAAAGGTAGTAGTCCTAAGCCTACAGGCCGTGGGCAGTGCTGAGTGAGCCAGAGTACGTGGAGTGGCCGGCCTAGGCCCGCTGGACTACAGATGCTCAGGGCCCATCTTGCACTCACTCCCAAGGACCCGGAGTCAGTCTGGTTCTACCCTGTTCCCCAAGACACACCCCTCCAATCCAATTGTCTGTG
>NW_021873510.1:0-776 GCF_006229205.1 Suricata suricatta | reverse complement strand
CTGGGCGCGCCTGGGGAGTCGGGCCCGAGGGACCCGTGGGGACGCGGCGCCGCGCGGCGGCGGCCGGAAGGGAAGGCGAGCCGGGGCTCGCGGGGACTTCCCGCGGTCACCCAGACCCCGTCCCTGCACCCTGGGCCAAGGGGGCAGCGGGGTCGGAGGGACAGATGGGGCTCCGCTTGAACTGGCCTCCTGCGCTGGGCTCGCCACGGCCGTTAACTCCTCGCGGCCCGCCCCGGGCAGCTCGCTCGGTGCGTGTGCGGGCGGTGCCACGTGGAACTGTGCGGTAGCCTCGTGCAGGAGGTAGGTGGCACCCGGCCTGCCGTCGAGGGCGCCGAGGGTCGGAGAGGTTGGGTGCTGGGCCCCCGCTGCACAGCCAGGGGGCCGCAGGGGCCTGCAGCCTCTCCCCAGGCTGGCGGAACAGATGCGCGGAGGCAGCCCTCTCTGTGCCCCCCGCTGCCCTCGGAGCCCACGCCCAGCAGGCCCCCGCCTCCTGATAAGCAACGCAAAGTAAAACGCCAGCTTAGCACCCGACGCGGGGGGGGGGGGGGGGGGGGGGGGGGGGGGGGGGGGGGGGGGGGGGGGGGGGGGGGCATGGGAGGCAGAAGGGAGGCGGTAAGTCCCAGGATTTCAGGATCAAAGACAACTTAGAGATCAACTTAGAGAAAACTCCCTCATCAGTGGGTCAGTCTCCTCCAGACCCTGCCTCCAGGTTCCTGCTTCTGCTTGAATACCCCCATCGACGAGGACCTCACTCTCTATCACAGCTGCCCATCCCA
>NW_021873509.1:0-776 GCF_006229205.1 Suricata suricatta | reverse complement strand
TTTTGCTTTGTCCTCTTCTTATTCTGTTATGTTGCCTTGTTGGCGGGAAACCTTCTGATCCTCATCTCCGTTTGGTGCAGCCCCCTTTTCCACCAACCAATGTACTATTTCCTCATTCACTTGTCCTTAATAGACATCTGCTATACCTCTACTGTTACACCCAAGTTAATTGCTGACCTGCTGGTAGAAAGAAAAACCATCTCCTATAGTAACTGCATGTTACAGGTCTTTACAATGCACTTCTTCGGAGACACTGAGATCTTCATCCTCACCGCCATGGCCTTTGATCGCTACGCTGCCATCTGCAAACCTCTCCACTATGTGATTATCATGAACAGGACAAGATGCAATCTCCTAGTCTTAGCTGCTTGGACTGGTGGGGCCGTCCATGCCTTTCCTCTCTTTTCTACTGCAATTGGTTTGCCCTTCTGTGGGCCTAATGAAATTGATCACTACTTTTGTGATGTCTTCCCTTTGCTAAAAGTTGCCTGTACTGACACCTACATCACTGGTGTCCTGGTGATTGCCTTTTCAGGTATGGCTTCCTTAGTTACCTTTATTGTCTTATTTGTTTCTTATGGTATTATATTATTCACTTTAAGAAATCTCTCAGCTGAGGGAAGACGCAAAGCCCTCTCTACCTGTTGGTCTCACATCACTGTGGTCATCTTATTTTTTGCACCAGCAATCTTTATCTACCTTAGACCACCTACTACTTTCCCCGAGGACAAAATATTTGCTCTATTTTACACCATCATTGCTCCTATGTTCAATCC
>NW_021873508.1:0-776 GCF_006229205.1 Suricata suricatta | reverse complement strand
CCGGCCGCCCGCTCGAACGGTGAGTGCGGCCGCGGCGGCCCGGGGCTGGCGCAGCGGCGCTGTCAGCGCGAGAACTGCGCGTTCTACGGGCGCGCCGAGACCGAGCACTACTGCTCCTACTGCTACCGCGAGGAGCTGCGGCGGCGGCGCGAGGCGCGCGGGGCCCGGCCCTGAGTGCGGCGCGCGCTCCGCCAGCTTTTACCGTAAAGGATTTCTTTTCCATTCTGTCGGTGTCTTTTTTACATGCCCTGGTCAACAGGAAGGCCGGCGACTCCTCTGTCAGTGCTGTGTACGTGTTTGGTCAAACGTTCCTAATGGTGCCTGAACCTACACTGACGCCACTCAGGTAGTAGACGGATAGGAAACAAGTCATACTGTTGGAAGTGGGTGTGCTAGCTAGCATCTGCCTCGTACCTGTGGAAACTCAATAGCCATTGCAAGAGTATTTTTGTTCCTCGATAAGAGAAATAAAGAAATTTGCAGCCCTTTGTTTTTAGAAGGGAGTGTTTTACCTTTTTTTTTTTTTTTTTTTTTTTTTTTTTGCTTTTTGCTTTTCCTACCCTCACCCCCACCCCCAGCGACTGACCTCTTCCATGGAGTGGTCGCACGTGTGCGGTCGGTACCACCCAGGGTCAAGAAGCCAACATGCCGCCTGGGACTGGGGCGGCGGCTGTGCTGCGGGCTCGCACCTACTTCCCCTCGCGAGTCCTCGGAGGACAGGAGGCACCGTGCCGCCCCACTGATGCGACCTGGTGGTCACGGTGGCCCTTTAGGAA
>NW_021873507.1:0-776 GCF_006229205.1 Suricata suricatta | reverse complement strand
TCTCACAAACGTGAGATCATGACCTGAGTTGAAATTAAGAGTCAGATATTTAAATGATTGAGCCATCCAGGTGCCCCTGGATTACTTATTGTTCAAACTTGGCAAAAAAAGGTAACTCATGCTCATGAAAAAGAAGTCTGCAGGCTACAGAAAACATTGCCATGAAAAGCAAAACCCCCAGTCTCTTGGTCTCCCCTTCAAGAGGCCTCCACTTTCCTTGGAACTGGAATCTAAAGGAGGTTGAATGATGGACTCCCCCAAATATGCCTATGCCCTAATCCATGGTATCTGTGAATGTGACCTTATTTGGAAAAAAAAAAAAAAAGGTATTTGTGGATATAATTAAGTAAGGATCAGAAGATGAGGAAATTATCCTGGATAATCTAGGTGCACCCTAAATCCAGTAATAGCACCCTTATAAAACAGATGCCAGGAAGAGTAGGAGGAAACGTGACTATGGGGGCAGACTGGAGTGATGTGGCTACAAGACAAGAAGTGTGGGTACTCACCAGAAGCTGCAAGAGGCGATGAGTAGATTGCCCCCAAAGCTTCAGAAGGGAGCACAGGACTGCTGATACCTCAATTTCAGACTTCTGGCTTTCGAAGGTGGTGAGAGGAAACAATCTTCTTGTTTTTTTAATTTATTTTTATTTTTTTTAAGTTTATTTATTTATTTTGAGAGAGAGAGAGAGAGCGCAAGCAAGGCAGGGGTGGAGAGAGAGGGGGAGAGAGAGAGAGAGAGAGAGAGAGAGAGAGAGAGAGAGAGAGAGAGAGAG
>NW_021873506.1:0-776 GCF_006229205.1 Suricata suricatta | reverse complement strand
TGTAGATGCTGGTTGCCATCTGACAGTGAGAGGCCTTGCAAACCTGCCTTACCTCACAAGGAGATTCTTTTCTCAACTTATGGGTTCATAAACTGGCTTCCTGCATCTCCCCCTTTTTTATTCTTTAGATGAATGTGGTGTCGCTCAATATTTACCCTGTGAAAGCTTCCATTTAATTATTTTAAAGAAACAGGGAGGCACCTGGGTGGCTCAGTCAGTTAAGACCTTTGACTTTGGCTCAGGTCAGATCTCACGTTCGTGGGTTCGAGCCCTGCGTCAGGCTCTGTGCTGACAGCTAGCTCAGAGCCTGGAGCCTGCTTCTGGTTCTGTCTCCTTCTCTCTGCCCCTCCCCCCACATGCTCTGTCTCTTTCTGTATCAAAAATAAATAAAACATTAAAAAATTAAAAAAAAAAAGAAACAAGGATTAAGGCATTAAATGAGCACCAACACTCCACCTACCATGTCAGCATTTGTCAGGAGTGAAGTTAGCCCCTGAGAGTCCAAGAAATTTTATAACCCTCACAGAAAGGAGGTTGCAATTTGTGAAGGAGGAATAAAGTTAGTAACAGCTTTTCAATCAAATGGCAAAGAGTAAGGACAGTTTATCTCATCGGACTAGTGATTCCTCAAGTTTCTGCCATGTGTAGACCAGCCAGCTTCCAGGATGTGGCTGGAGCAGGGCTGGAGATATCAGGAATCAGTGTCTTTTGAGGGTCACTTTATTTATTTTTGAGAGAGAGGAAGAGTGGGGGCAGAGAGAGATGAGAGAGAGGAT
>NW_021873505.1:0-776 GCF_006229205.1 Suricata suricatta | reverse complement strand
GTGGTTCAGTTAGTTAAGCATCTGACTCTTGGTTTTGGCTCAGGTCATGATCTCATGGTTCATGAGTTCGAGCCCCACATCAGGCTCCGTGCTGTACGGAGCCTGCTTGGGATTCTGTCTCTCTCCTTCTCTCTCTGAACCCCCCCCTACTTAAACGTGCTCTCTCTCTCTCTCTCTCTCAAAATTAAAAAACAACTTTAAATAAAAAAGTAATATTCCATTTATGCAAAGCTCAAAAACAAAAACATGCAAAACCAACAACACGTTATCTGAGGATACAAATATATAGGATAAAATACTTCAGGAAAACAGAAGCAGATAACAAACACAAAAATCAGGGTAGACTTCCAAGGGTTGTTTCGAGGAGACAAGGATGGAGACAAGAGGCCGGTATAGGAGCATCAGTACATCACCATCCCTGACAAATACTACTTGAGATGTTTTTAAAAATAACTCATTGAGGACAATTCACATAACATAAAATTTAGCATTTCAAGTGAATCATTCAGGGGCATTTAGTGCATTTGAAATGCTGTACAACCACCAGTTCCGTCTGATTCTAAAACATTCCCATCTCCCCGCAGGAACGGCCCCCACACACACATTAAGCAATTTCTCTTGTCCCCTTCTCCCCTAGGCCCCTGAAGCCACCTCACGGTGTTCTGTCTCTATGGATTTACCTGTTCTAGATAGTTCATATAAATGGAATCAGTATCTGGCCTTCTGTGTCTTGCCCCTTTCACTTAACACAATGTCTTGAAGGCTCAGCAACACTG
>NW_021873504.1:0-776 GCF_006229205.1 Suricata suricatta | reverse complement strand
GTTGGGTAGGGTGGGCACTGTAATGGTCTGAGGTCAGAGCCCCTCCAGATGGGCAGTGCACACCCACGGCAGAGGGTAGGGGCACCTCCAGATGTGGCAGTGCGTGCTGCAGCGGGGGGGGGGGGTAGGGCAGCTCCAGATGTGGGCAGTTTATGCTCATCTGGGCTGTGTTTCCAGGAGCAGAGCCCATGAAGAGCAGGTGTGCTCCATAGGAGGTAGGGTGTCGGGCCTTGTCATTGTTGCTGGTCTATCAGGTGGCTGCCCAGCTACACTCCGTTCAGAGCAGGGAAACTGAGTCCCGAGGTAACAACAGGCCTTGATCTGAATGGAGTACAGGGAAAGGCCACCACCTACGAGGAACAGCATCCCCAGGTGTTGGGCTGGGCGCTAGGTGTGGTGTGCAGGGTACAGCCCCAGCCCCTGCTGTGGGGAAGTCGCCCAGCACCACCATCAGGCGGCCGTGTCTCATAACTGCACTGAGTCTTCCCCTGAGCCCGCAGGCCTCCCTTTGTGAACTGTTACCTCAGAGGCAGCACGGAAAGCGAGCTTTAAATCCCAATAGAACCTCCGAGTAGGCGGCTTGTTTTCATCAGAATTTAGCAAAGGCAAAGGGGTGGATGGCTGTGCGGGGTGCTTTGCTAACTGATTCCCTCCAGAGTATCTGTGCCGAGCGCAGCTGAGAAGCCCCTGTGGACAGCGCCACCCTCACCTTCCTGTGTCCCTCTATCCTCAGGAGTAACACGGGGGTGGCTCTGTTCACCTGCCACAGGGCTCCC
>NW_021873503.1:0-1599 GCF_006229205.1 Suricata suricatta | reverse complement strand
AAAAAATTAAATTAAAAAAAAGAACATTAAGCTATTTAACACCAATTACCTAGTTACTTATTATTTTTTGAATCGAATAAATGTTGTCCCTTTATTTAAAATAAACTTTTGAAAACAATTTTTTTAGAAAATCAAAAGGTATGAGTATAATTCGTTATCCCCTAAATTCATTAATATAGTTGCAAAAGTTGCTTTCCTTAATTATTACCACTACTAAACCTATGGATCTAATAAAACATGTTTTTATGTAATTCTTGTCATGGTAGGCATTGTTTTGTATTTATCATTGCTCCAATTATAGTAAAACAATTATTTTAATGGCCAAAATTACAAATCATTGCAAAAAAGGTATTTTTATGGCAATCAAACTGATACTTTAGCTTTAAGTGAAAAAAAAATGGTATCCATAAGGCAGAAAATGCCATGTTTATTTTATCTGTAAAATACATATTATAATATACATTTTTTAATTGTAAGTTTAAATTTTGGGGGAATTATTTCAAATTATAAATGTTTATTCAATGAAAAGTCATGTTTACAGACTCAAAAGGTGAATAATACTCCCATAGCCATGGGAGGGGCTCCTGGGTGGCTCAGTTGGTTGGAGCATCCAGCTTCGGCTCAGGTCACAATCTGGTGGTTAGTGGGTTTGAGCCCTGCATCAGGCTCTGTGCTGACAGATAACTCAGAGCTTGGAGCCTATCTTCTCTCTCTGACTTTCCCCTGCTCACATTGTTTCTCTCTCTCTCAAAAATAAATAAAACATTAAAAAAATTAAAAACACAATCATGGGAAATAATTATATTAAGTTAAAAAACTTATGACTTATTATGAAATAATAAGCATAACTTCTTAAAAACATTATATCGTCAACATAACTATAACTAATTTGAAAAAAAGGCACAAGAAGATTGGGATTACAGAGTAGATGGAGAATTGATAAAAATGTAGGTTTAAAGGAAGAAAGACATATACAAATATGGACACAAGACAAACAGAGCAGTTTCATTTTATTATAGTAATATACCAGGTAAAGTCTCCAGAATGGGCACTTTAAAAGCCGATGCATCATAAATAAGTTATTTTCATGTAACTTAAAGTCTTCCATAAATTCAACATCACCACTGGACATAATTTTTGACAACTGCCTTAAGAACTCTAGCAGGTGAAATTCTCATTCATCTCATTCCCCAAAGCTCCTATATTCTAACCTGTATCATCAAATGACAAAATAAAGCATTATACTAATTAGTTGTATCTGAGGTACATTATCAATTGTTTTCACACTGATTTGGGGTCAGAGTTCCTCCTATATTTTCCTGAGAAGTTTTTGAAACACACTTATCTATCTACCCTAATTTTTAGCTTTGTTCATCTGGAAGATGAAAAATAAGTATTTTTCTACATAGAACTAGCTTCTCCTCAAAGTTCCAGGACTGTATTTCTATATGCTTTCTAGATATTTTCATCTAGCACACTGAATGATGATGTATCTAAACTGTAGCTTGTCATCTCTCTCTCTCTCTTTGGATATATCATCTTTATTTGGATTTATCATCTTTATTCATAATAGAAAACTTATCATTTCTTTTTTCTCCA
>NW_021873502.1:0-776 GCF_006229205.1 Suricata suricatta | reverse complement strand
GATGCCCGAGCCGCAGCACGCTCACCACACAGTGGAATAGTACTAACAGTAGAATAACAATGGCTCCGGGGGTCGGAGCTGAGGATCAACTGAAGACAGACACCAGGCTGGAGCCTGCAGCCACAGGGAGCCCTCAGCCCACGACCAAGCCCCGGAGCTCCCCATCTTTCATCTGCTGCAGAAATGAGTGCCCCTCCCCCCAGGAAGATGCCCCGCCTCCTGGGGCCAGGGACCCGCCCCCTCCCACACCAGGAGGGGATCCTGGGCCCTGCCTCCCCAGGCAGAGGCTCCAAGTCTGCTGGGGACATGACCTAGTTCTTCCAGGTGACCCTGTTGTTCCTGTGGCTCTGGCAGGGCAGGCACCAGGTGCTGGTGTGGACACGCCGACTCATTGAATCACAGCACAGTTCACATTAGGGAAAACTGGGCACAATGCACTTATCACCACAAAACAGGAGTCACATGTTTCTGTTTCTAGCAATAAAGCTTAGCCGACTGGGACACGGGTGGGAGCTGTTGGGAGACCCCACATCTCTGACAGGATGGCTTCGTGGACAGAGCTTCAGACTTCCACAGACGTGGTCGCTGCCATGCGGACCTGCTCCTGGACGCAGTGAACCATGCTCCAAAGCCCCCAGAAAGAAAAGCGCAGGCCTGTTTTCACACCAAGAGCCAAAGCCATGAAGGGACACTAGGAAGGCAAATTCGTCCAGCCCACTGAATCAGGCGGTGTCTACAGCTCACGCAGGCCCCTGGCAGACGCCCAGTGATGATGC
>NW_021873501.1:0-776 GCF_006229205.1 Suricata suricatta | reverse complement strand
GTCAGCAGTGGGAAGGGAGTAGGTATGATTGATCATCAAAGGGATCCTTGAGCTGACAGAACTGTTCAGTATCTCTAGTGGTGGTGGCAACACGAGCCTATACATGTGTAAAAATGTACAGAAGGAAACACACACACCTCCAGGGAAATCTGAATGAGATAATTAGATTGCATTACTGTCAGTATATCGATGGGATGGTGTACTACAGTTTTACAAACTGTAACTCCTGGAGCAAACAGGGTAATGGATACATGGTATCTCTCTTATTCCATACAACTGTATGTAAATCTATAGTTATCTCAATTTTAAAAAATAACTGCCTCTCAGGGACAGAATTCAGTATACGAAAGAACAGGGCAGAGATTGCCGGTTTTCATGAGAAACTAGTCTGTACTATTTTATGTTATTTGTAAGCATAGATTATTGACTAAAAAGAAAGAATATCTTCTCCCTTAAATAAGGGATATAGGTGAAGGACCTGACCTATAGAACATCTTTGATAAACGTTAGCTCTCTTTTCCTTCCATTTTAAGAATAAGATGATGTAGATAGTCTACGATATCAATACTAAGTAGCCGGATTCTGAACAGAACCACCAGTAAGCCATCCGATGAAATTATCAGGGGCTGAACTTGGAACCATAAGGTGTTCCTACCAAGAAAACTAAAAGAATCTCTCACCATGACTAAATAACTTTAAAACAAAGCCCTCTTTCTAGGCCTTTTTCAGCAAGCTAAAAGTAATTCCAGGGACTCTAGAGGCAAACTAGCAGAGGA
>NW_021873500.1:0-776 GCF_006229205.1 Suricata suricatta | reverse complement strand
TTTTTTTTTAAATCATCTGCAAAAAGAAAATTTTGCAGGGTTGTTGAGATGAAAAATAACATGTTAACAGTACTTAATATAGTGCCAGTTGCACAGTAGGGATCTAGTTATGGTAGGTATTAATTTTTTTATATAGGTTAAAGTGTTAATGTGTAACTATTTGTGTGTCATTGGCAATGAGTTCCATTGATAGGAGCGTTCCATCTGATTCCACACTCCTTACAGTGACTGCGTTCCCTGACTTCTCTCGGGCCTGAGATGTATCTGCCAGTCGCATGCCCCTTCTTCTGGCATTTTAGCCCAGATCACTACTGGTGAAAGTTTTAGCGACTGTACTGCAGCACGTGGGGGGCTATTAGTTCTGCCTCTCCCCCGAGTGCCGGAGGGCTTTGGGTGAGAACAGTCCCCGGACTGAGCTCTGGCTGTGAGCCAACAGTAGTCAAGGTTCCTGTCACCAGGGGTGAGTCCTTAGGGGCGAGATCCAGGCGGTGGAGCCACAGCATCCACTACCGAAAGGCTCTGGGTGTCCTGGGGTGCAGCTCTGCCGGAAACACAAGCTAGCTGAAGCACATACAACAGAAATTCTTCTGTGATCTCCGTCCTAGTAAGTAACACTTTATGTATGATTTCTGGAAGTTGATTTCAGTTCTCATTTTAGCCAGAAATGTCATTTTCAAAGAAGTGTATAAATCATTAATCATTTCACTGAAATGAGTGAGAGGTGATTTTGAGATAAACATAGGCAATATGGATTTATTACTTTAAGGGAGAGATAT
>NW_021873499.1:0-776 GCF_006229205.1 Suricata suricatta | reverse complement strand
TGTCCACGGAAAGAGCTGGGGAAGGGCATACGTTGAGGAGAAAGCCATAGTTTCCTACTGCAGAGAGCTGTGGGTGTCCTTTGTGGTCTGGTTTTTCACTTGCCCACATTTTCTCGTCCCCTGTGATGATCCAATACGGCTTGTATGACGAAACCCCATCGGCTTGGCTATATTTTTTTTAATTGTTTTATTCATTTTTGAGAGCCCACGTAAGTGGAGAAGGGGAAGAGAGAGAGAGACACACACACACACACACACACACACACAGAATCATAAGCAGGCTCCAGGCTGAGCTGTCAGCACGGAACCTGACAGCAGAGCTCAACCCCACACACCATGAGATCATGACCTGAGCCAAAGTTGGACGCGTAACTGACCAATGCACCCAGGCGCCCCGGCTCGGGTATTTTTACACTATGAAAAGGAGCTCCAGGTACGAAACTCCAATTTAGAATAACATGCCTTATAGGAAATAAAAGTAAAAAAAAAAAAAAAAAAGATAAAGATAGAAACCAGCTTCCTTTTGGAAGAGAAAATTCACCCTAAAATGTTCCCTCTGGCAGAGTTTACCCTCACGGCATGTTGGACACCAGTTAAGAGCCTGCGTTCGATGCCAACGGCACCTCCCGGCTGGGTGACCTTGGGTACGGTTCAGCCTCCCAGAGCATCAGCTTCCTGTTGCCGAGGACCCTGAAAGCGCTCGGAGCACCCAGGGACGGCCAGCACGGGGGAGGTGCTCCCAGATACTCCCTGGCACAGGGGAGGGGCCCAATACC
>NW_021873498.1:0-776 GCF_006229205.1 Suricata suricatta | reverse complement strand
GTGTGCACACAAGCAGAGCAGAGGCAGGCCCTGCTGTAGAGTCCCCTGGGTGGGCCTTTCCTAGAGTTCAAGCTCTCATCAGACGCCCTCAGAGGGACAGAGGTCACCTGTTGGTGACCGTGGGAGCACACACAAGCAGAGGGGGCAACCCTCGAGGAGGGCAACCTGACTAAAGGGACACAGGCAAGGGGCAAGCTCACCAAAGGCACAAGACACACACAAGGCGGAGATCCAAAGGCACAGGGCGTCCAAGCCCAAATGCTCAAACCCTAACCCTTGGTCTGAGGCAACAGGTACCTTTTCTGTGATCTCCCTGATGGAAGCCACTGTGGTCACGTCAAAATGGCCACTCCTCCGCTTGTAGTCGACAAACAGGCAGTCTTTGACACCCCGCTCGATGGCCTGCTGGGAGGCCTTCATCACCTCTGCAAAGCACGGACACGGGAATGAGGATGCCCCCTGGCGTGGTGAGCTGTCCCGGCACATCTGGGCAAGGACAGTGGGCAGAGGAGCCGTCCCGCCATCCTTATTTCCACAGAAAGATGGAGAAGTCACACACTGATGTGGCCCAAGTGGGGAGGGCTCGGAAACATTGTGGCACCCAGCCCCAGGACCCAAGTGGACATAGGCCAGTGCGCACAGAGGGTGCCCCTTACCAAGGGGGCATCTGCAGAACTTTCCGGGTGCCTCGTTCACCAGCATCTCCTTCACCACGTCCAGTAAAGGCCCCAGAATGAGAACGGGCCTCAGGGAGGTGCAGTCTACCTTCTGGACCC
>NW_021873497.1:0-776 GCF_006229205.1 Suricata suricatta | reverse complement strand
AATATCAACATAAATTCACTTTTGTCTGACTCAGAGCCCTGGCTCTCTCTACCATTTCCCCTTCCCCCACAATAAGAGGTTATAGATAATCCTTGACTTGTTTCTAATCTCAGTCTAGACACCTTCAGTCTACTTATTTAGTAATCTTTACAACAAATTATCAATTGATAAAGAGCCAGATACAGTAGTATTAATTCACATGTTCAGTTTCTTTCTGTGTAGGTGTCTGTTATAGGCCATATCTTCTACCTATTTCTATTTTCCCTAAAATCAAGGCCAGATAGAATTTATATTTGGAGTCATGTGGAAAAATAGCATTTAAATCAAGTCTCTACCTCTTATAAGCTACAAGACCTTGGGTCATTTACTGCCATCTTTGAATGTGTTTGTTTCGTATATAGAGAATGATAGAATGATGATACTTATCTAATATAAAGGTTCTTCAGAAGATAAGATGTAATAACATATAGACATTCCCTACTCAATCCCTACCCGCAATCAGCATGCGATTTATTTTACTCCCTTTCCTATCCCTCTAAGTTCAATTACTATATATTTGCACAAATGTGAATTCCAAGATGAGACTATACAGAACTATACAGGAGTAGGGAATGTTGATGAGTCTCCTTATTTATTTATTTATTTATTTATTTATTTATTTTTAAATAGTTTATTGTCAAATTGGTTTCCATACAACACCCAGTGTTCTTCCCCATAAGTGCCCTCCTCCATCACCACCACCTCTTTTC
Source organism: Suricata suricatta (assembly GCF_006229205.1). Taxonomy (NCBI): domain Eukaryota; kingdom Metazoa; phylum Chordata; class Mammalia; order Carnivora; family Herpestidae; genus Suricata; species Suricata suricatta. Next base: position 27 of record NW_021873497.1, on the reverse strand, counting down.
CTCCCTCCCCCTTCCCCTTCAACCCTC
>NW_021873496.1:0-776 GCF_006229205.1 Suricata suricatta | reverse complement strand
TTTTTTTTTTTTTTTTTTTTTGGTGGTGGAGGTGGTTATGTTTAAATGAAGTAATATATTGTAAACTTTTAAAATTCTATTTTACTTTGATCATTTCATTTTATTCTATTTTATTGTATTCATTTTTTTTCAATTTTTCAAACGTTTTCCTTTTTCCCTTTTCTTTCCCTTTTTTTTTTCTATTCTATCAACACCAGGCCAAAACACATGTAGGATCTGGCATCATTTATTTTATTTTCTGTGTTTTTAATTATTTTTTTTACTGTATTCATTTCCTTTTCTTCCTTCAAGATCATGAAACAAAGGAATTCAGCCCAAAAGAAAGAACAGGAAAAAATGGCAGTTAGGGACTGAATCAGCCCAGATACAAGCAAGATATCTGAGACAGAACTTAGAATCACAATATTACAAATACTAGCTGGGGTTGAAAATAGATTGAAATCTTTTTCTGTAGAAATAAAAGAAGTAAAACCAATCAGGATGAAATTTAAAATGCGTTAACTGAGTTGTAATTTTGAATGGAGGACACAGCAGCAAGGATGGCTGAAGCAGAGCCATGAATCAGTGCTATAGAGGACAACCTTATGGAGAATAATTATTTAGAAAAAAAGAGGGAGACTAAGACAAAAGAGCATGATGTAAGAATTAGAGAACTTAGTGACTCATTAAAAAGGAATAACATAAGAATTATAAGGGTCCCAGAAGATGAAGAGAGAGAAAAAGGGATAGAAGGTTTATGTGACCAAATCATAGTGGAAAGCTTTTCTAACCCAGAG
>NW_021873495.1:0-776 GCF_006229205.1 Suricata suricatta | reverse complement strand
CGTCCCCGCCCAGACTAAGTTGGCGACACACAGGACCCAGGAATACCAACTGACTGTCCTTCAGTCTGGCCTCCACGAGGACTTTGGTCAGATCGCTTGGGCGCCGTCCGCCGACTACCTAGAAACGGTTATACTAGGGGTGCCATGGTTTCCTTGGGAGGGCTGCGGGGGTCTTACTCTGCCAGAGTTGCCCCTCTGGTGAGGCATTCCTCCACTCACGGACACCATCTTGTCTGGGATCTGAGTGGGGCAGCTGTGAGGCACCTGGAGTCCCGGTGGTACAGGCAGATATCATCCACCACGGCGGAGATGGCTGTAGAGCCCCCTGAGGGCATTTAGTGGACTTGAACTGCCTCAAATGATGATCATGAGGGTGTTGGCAGTTAACCCCACCTAACTGGGGACTCTGCCCATCCGTCAGCGATTAACCTGTGATGCAATGCCCCACCCACTGTCACTGGAACACCAGATTTGCCGCCTTGCATCCGTTTGCCGCGCTGGGAAAGTGTGTAGCGGCTGAGGTTTGGATGCTGCTAGCTCAGACGTTTTCTGCTCCTTAGAGGAGGACTGAAATGCTGGGATGCAGGCGCAGCCTGGGACCGCACGCCATTGGGACAACTTGGCAAACAGCAGCCGGAAGCAAGGGGCAGCTGCGCAAATGGCTCCAGCACGCTGATGACCCAGAGGTGATGGATGGCAGCATAGGAAGAGGGAAGGGCCAGAGGTTTGTTTGGAGGCTTGGGAAGCATTGGTGCCCTACACCTTCAGGCTGAGGC
>NW_021873494.1:0-776 GCF_006229205.1 Suricata suricatta | reverse complement strand
TCCTGGGTCTGAGGGAGGAGGGGCTGGGGGCCCAGACCCCTGGGTCCGAGGGAGGAGGGGCTGGGGGCCTGGACTCCTGGGTCTGAGGGAGGAGGGCTTGGGGGGTCAGGACTCCTGGGTCTGAGGGAGGAGGGGCTGGGGGCCCAGACCCCTGGGTCCGAGGGAGGAGGGTGTTGGGCCAAAATCCTAGGTACTGCAGGCCAGGCCCTCACCTCTTTGCTGGCTCCTAGGGCCCCTCCACGTGTCAGAAGCCCCCCATTCTCTGCACCATGAGCACCACCACGAGGTAAGTGTCCCCAGCCCCCCCCCCCCCCCCCCCCCCCCCCGACCGTAGCCCCTGCCCCAGAGCACACACACCTGCGCTCACGTCCAGCTGCAGACACTCAGGAGTGGTGTGGTCCCGGCCCAAGAGCCTGGCCTCCTGGGGGCTCCGCTCCTCCTCCGTGACACCAGGACCAACTTGAGAGCTTGAAGGAAAACAAAGTTACCGGGCTCAGCAGAGATTCGCACTGTGAGCAGGTGCTCACCTCATGGAAATGGCTACTGCTGTTATCTTGTCATTAAATATTGACCTTTTGCTGAAAAAATGTGGGTTTCTGATAAAGGCTCAAGTCTCCTGGAGTGAGGAGGGAAAGGAACAAAGGGAGACCCATGGGAGTAGCCGCAGGGGAGATAGGAAGTAGTGAGCTCTCCAGCACAGAGGTAATCAAGTCGTGGGGCGATCTGAGCAACAGGAACAGGATGAGGAGCCAAGCATTGGCTTGAAAGTGCTCCTC
>NW_021873493.1:0-776 GCF_006229205.1 Suricata suricatta | reverse complement strand
TTAAAGGAAAGAAAAAGGGAAAAGAAAAATCTAGCAAGCTGACCTCTAGAAATGGTTTGCCTGTAACTGCAGTAAAACAAAGAGTTTGCTTTTACTCCAGAGATTCCTTGTGGGATATAAAACATTAAGTATCTCTAAGACCACTGTTTCATAAAACAGAGAAATATATGAACATGAAAAAAAATTATTCCCCACAAAATACAAAGGAAAACCATCTCAAGGTTCAGTTCATATTTGTTGAAAATTCTACATATTTTGAATAAAAAAAGTTGCGCCCTCATGTCATCAGACCCACTATCATCTGCCCAAAGAATTACACTATGTTGATATGGTGTTGGACTAGTTTTAAATGAAGTAATTATACAGAATTGATCATTATTCTGGTAGAGTTTTAAAGTTAATAACTCATAAAAATAGAATGCACATTCTCTATATTAAGATTCTTGATTTCATTCCTCTCTTTAAGGAACTAGACACATACTCCTAAGCTATCCAACAATAAAATGGGTGAAAATTGGGAATCGGGGCAGAGCTTAAAAAAGTGCAATGATTTGAAGTAGTTCGGGTGGTGACATTGATAATGAGCCTGTTTTGAGTCAATCATCAATCTCCTTTTTTTTCTACCTTTCCCTTTATACTTTAATCACATTGTATTGAGAGGGAGACCAGGATGAACATTATTATTATTACTATTACTATTATTATTATTATCAAACAGCTTAATAATTTGGGGTAATTGGGTAAGAAGCTCAATTCTTTTCCCACCTTTTTTTTTT
>NW_021873492.1:0-1599 GCF_006229205.1 Suricata suricatta | reverse complement strand
GTGTGTGAGTGCGTGTACCACCAAACCGCTGGAAGTCAGTCTTCCGGTATGTCCTTCCGGGTATGACCTGCAGGATCCAAATGTGCCCAGCACTAGTCTTAGAAATCCCACTTCTAGAACTTACCTTAAGAAGATGATTACCGATGTTCATTGAAATGTTTCTAGGAATAAAGTTGGGTCAACCTAATTGCTCACCAGTGGGAACTAAGTAAATTATGACACATCTGTATAATGAGACCATGAAATAGGTGTAAACATATTAGTATTTGTAGCATTATGTATAAAATGTTTCTGAAAGAAGTAGGGGGGAGTTGCAGAAGATGAAATGTATGACTAGCCAGATGTGAGAGAGATTTCATCATGGATATGCTTTTATATTCTTTAAATTTTTAGGCATATGAACACATATATTTAAAATTAAAGTTAAAAAGTAAAATGCAGGGGCACCTGGGTGGCTCAGTCGGTTAAGTGTCCGGCTTCAGCTCAGGTCATGATCTCGCAGTTCGTGAGTTGGAGCCCCACATCAGACTCTCTACTGTCATTGCAGAGCCCGCTCCAGATCCTCAGTCTCCCTCTCTCTCTGCCCCTCCTCTGCTCTCTCTGTCTCAAAAATAAAAACAGAAAAATATAAAGTAAGTGCAGACAGAGAGAAACAGAGGTGCCTGAAGAAATATAGACACCTGTGCATTAGCAGTTTGTTTGGGGTAGCAAGCTTTGAGTCAACACTTTGTATTCCTTTGCTTGTCTAGAATCTTCGGATTTTTGTGATAAGCAGGTATCATTTTTGCAGATCGAAAGGTTTTAAATTACAAAAGAAAATTATATGTCTATTATGAAGATACAGTAAAGGAGTTTTCATTGACACATTAAGGAAATATATTTCCAACACACCCATTGCACCCTGTTTTTTGGGCCATGACAAGCCCTATGCATTCCATTTCTGTTCCCAGCTCTTGGCCCTGACACTTTGGAGTTTTCAATTCCTTTTTATTTTCTTTCCCCGCCTCCAGAGTTGCTGATAGAACGATCAAAAGTATATTATGGCAAACACTTCAAGCTCTTAATTTCTGTCACAAACATAACGTAAGTAACACTTTTCTAATATACTTGTTAATTCATCTTTTCTTCTCAATACCTCAAGGATCTATTAAAAGAGCTAAAGATGGAGGGAACGGAAGAAAGCTACAGAATATGGGAAAATCAAGTCATGGCTTTTTTCCCCCAATTTCTGTAAGAACCAAAATATTAATTCCTTATGAATTAAAAGTTTGTATGATCTGATGTTCCTTTTGCTATCCTATGGATGATTCCTGTGGTCATCTTTAAATTGGGTGAAATAAGTTCGCAGGATGTGTAACCCCCATGGCACTTGTTTGATTTTTTTTTTATGTTTCTTGAGTCTTATATTCTCTAACAGTCCCCTTTCCTCTATCCTTTTCCTAAAATGTTTTCATCATTAGTTTTTTACACCCATAGTTTTCGAACTTGAGCATGTATCAACCCCCCTGCGGTCTGATGAAGACAGTTTGCTGGGCCCACCCCAAGATTCTGATTCCATAGGTCCGGGGTAGGGCCCTGAGAATTCACCTTGCTAACGTT
>NW_021873491.1:0-776 GCF_006229205.1 Suricata suricatta | reverse complement strand
TTTAAGCCCCCCAGTTTCTCACACTTTGTTATGCAGCTCCCTCTAAGACAATGGAAAAAGGGACTTCATAGATGAGATTAAGCCTATGGACCTTGAGATGCAGAGATTATCCTGGATCCTGTGAGTGGGCTCGATCTAGTAAGAACCGTTCTTGGTTGTGTTCCAAGAAACGTGGTACAAGAAGAAGCAGAAGAGATTTAAAGCCTGAGAAGGGACTGGGTCAGCTGGGACCGGCTTTGGGGACAGAGGAGGTGGGCTTTGAGACAAGGATTGTAGGGGCCTCCAGAATCAGGAAAACAACTTGCAGCCGACAGCCAGCGAGGAAAGGAGGAGCTCAGTTCTACACAAGGCCAACAGCCTGGCCGAGCTTGAAAACTAATTTCCTTCCAGAACCTCCAGACAAGAGGCCATTTGAGCTAAGCCCTTGATTTCAGCCTTGCTGAAATCTTGTCTTATCTGTGAGATGGAAACTGGGATTTGTGTTAAGCCCCTACGTGTTCTGGTAATTTGTCACAGCATCCACAGAAAATAGGCACATACATATATAATCATTATCATTCAATATTAATAATACTTGGTGCCCACAGTTTATAGAACTCTTTAACTAATTAGCATGCTCTTGGGGAAAGCAAAATAGAGAGGTGACCAAAAGCCAACATACAGAGCAGATGCAAAGGTAGTGAAAATGGCTTTGTGTGGCTTGTAAGCCACTTCTATCAAGGACCCAACATACAACAAGCTAGAGTAACTACAGAGAGAGCTTCCAGACCCTGATT
>NW_021873490.1:0-776 GCF_006229205.1 Suricata suricatta | reverse complement strand
GCGAGCTGCGCGGAAGCCGGGGGCTTGCCGTCCGCTCCGGGCTGCTTGCCCCGGGCGACTCCGCAGGCGGGCGCTCGGTTCCTCGGGATCTCGGCCGCCTCTTTTCGGGATGGCGGGACCGTCGGCTTCGCCGAGTTGGCTGCCGCGGGGGCCTTTGAGGTCAGGTGCAACTTGGCCAGTTTGCACCAGACAGAAACATGGAGGGACTAGGGTGAGGAGTTCAGGTGTGAAACTTTCGTGTCCTGAGCGGGCTGAACAGAAGAGAGAGAGAGAGAGAGAGAGAGAGAGAGAGAGAGAGAGAGAGAGAGAGAGGGAGAGAGAGAGAGGGAGAGAGAGGGAGAGGGGGAAAGGGAGAGATTTTGATTGTTACTGTGTGTCTTTGTGGTGTGAGTGTGGGGATAACCCTGGGTGAAGGAGTGGGGTGCTTGGGACTGTGTGTGTTCCCAGAATGGTATGTGATTGTGCCTGCATGACTGTGCCATTGAGCACAGGGATGTAGAGGGCCCATGACTGTGCGTTTGGGACTGTGTCTTGGTGGGGAAGAGTGTGTATGCTTTTGTGAACGTGTGCAGCACTGTGTGTGTGTGTGTGCTAGTCTGTGACTGCCTGTGGCTGTGCACATGTGACTAGCGTGACCCCCTTGGTGTGTGTGCATGTGTGTGTGTGTGTGTGCTTGTGATTGGCTGTGGGACAGTGGGTATGTGGATGTGGGGAGGCCTGTGGCTGTCGGGTTGTGTATAAGTGAATGACCTGGTACAGCACCATGTGTGCAAGAG
>NW_021873489.1:0-777 GCF_006229205.1 Suricata suricatta | reverse complement strand
GTTTGCTCTATTCTTCAAATCCCTACATGGCAGGAATCATGTCTCTTCATCCTTTTTTTGAATGACAAGATGTCATACAAACAATCACTTTCTATCTGTTTGCAACTCTACACATGCTCAGTGTTCTCAAAATAGGAAAAGGAGCTTGGAATGAGTCTCACCTGGGAACCATGAAGGAGCTTCCTTCTATGGAACTAGGAGAGGACACTAGATGACTCACTCCTCTTTCTCTGAGAGGGGAGCAGGTTCCGATTCTAGTGCCATCCTAACCCCAGTCTCCAAGGGACATCCCCAAATATTCCAGTGAGTCTTTGTTGCTGCAGAGAGTATCCCTAGTGAGACTGAACTGATGGCCCCAAAGGGATTCAAAGCCAGAAATCTTAGGCTGACTCTGGGCCATCAGGTGGAGCATAGACCTGTTCTTCTGGAGCAGTATCCTTGATGCAGTTGTGATGCTTCCTATCCCTGAACAGAATATTCTAGCATAAAAAGCCTCGACTTCACTTAACACTGGTTACAGGTTGTGGGCATGATTCTAGATATTCTATGGGTTTTAACCTTGCCTTCTTATAGGATCTTCTCTCCTCCTGGGGTTTCATTAAAGCATGACTTACTGGAGCAGGATTAATGGCCTATCCTTAATGCCACTTAGAGATCCTGCACAGACCATCAGGAGCGCCAGTTTCTTGAAAAACCATCAAACATGTTAACTGCCATTGTGAAACTGTCTTCAAAACCCCATGCCCAGGTAAATGTTATGCAAAAAGAAATATGTCA
>NW_021873488.1:0-777 GCF_006229205.1 Suricata suricatta | reverse complement strand
TGAAGGACTATTGCTCATTCACAGGCTGACTCCAGCAGCCCAGGGCATTTTCACATTTCACAGAGAATTTTACAGAGTGATCTTCCCCGGACTCTGATGCTTCCAATTAATAGGTAATCGTTGCTAGGTAATTAAAGGTGCACATTTCAGAACGCGTTATAGAATCATTAAGAGTTGGAAATTAAGTGCATTTAAATTCTGAGGGATTCCGTATGAATTTAATGAGTAGCTAAGTATTTCACCAACACCGAACTCATATTCCTGACAAGTATTAATTATTTTAACTGCCTGCTTTGTACTCACAACGTTGCCAGGGGCTGTGGGAATAATCGGACAAAAAGAAAGAAGCCTGCTGCTTAGGGCTTTGTAATCTTAATGGAAAGGTACACTGTCCTTTCACAGACAAACTTGAAATGGATTTATTTTAAAGGAGTCACAGAGGGCGTTCACTGGGGAGAGGTCAGGATGGGATGGATCTGGAACTCTGCTCTGTGGGAAGATTTTCATTTGGTTCAAGGGGGAGGGGACTCTGGCTCTGACAGACAGCTGGGATGCAGGGACAGAGGGACAGAAAGGCAGGTTTCGGATGGGAGAACAGCCCGACAGAAGCATGACCGGGGGTCCAAACTCCGCAGTTGGGAGGGCGGGTCAGTTCCTACCCGGAGCCTGGTGAGCTGTGTGAGCCTGGCCAGGGCACCTTCTGGGCCCCACCTTCCTCTCCAGCAAATAAGGTTGAGAGGCAGCGGGAACCTCTCAGAGGAGGCTGTGAGGGTAAGA
>NW_021873487.1:0-777 GCF_006229205.1 Suricata suricatta | reverse complement strand
CAACCTCTGGCCTTAAAACACAGAGAAGCTTCCCGAGTTAGTTCACTGGAACACCGGACACCTAAACCCACTCCTGGAACAGGAGAACTTTACAGTGTGCTCGGACCAGAGCCAAGGGCATGGGCACAGAGCCTGGGGCCTGACCTCGAGGAGGTGCTCTGGACAGGAGAAGATGAACGCAGGTAGCAGGGAAAAATAATACCATTCTCATGGAGTCCTCTTTCGGGGCATGAAAAGGGCCAAAACTCTCATCTGGTACAGCCCAGGCACTTCCTCTTGGAAGTCTCTAGAAGGTGCTCTACCCAGAGCCAGGGCTCTGACGGTCCAGCCCCGAGCTTCATGCCCCAATCAGTTAAGGGGAGAGGGCTGTTCCTGAGAGCCCCACTACCGGCCGGCGCTCTCAGTCCCCAGAAATTTACTTTACGGACAAAGTGCTTGTCTGTCCCGCCCAGACCCCTCTCTTCCTGAAAATGGCCAGAGATTAGGGCAAAGAGCAACACCAGCACAGGAGATGGGGCTCCCACGGGATGGGGAAGCTTTGCAGGGCACAGGCAGCAGGGGCCCTGGAGAGAGGGGCGCCCAAACCTCCCAGTGGCCAGGCCGTGGTGGGAGAGCTGGAGGACCCACGCTCCCGGGATTTCCTGCCAGAGACTCATCTGGGTCATTAGCATTTCCACCTGCTCCCTCTTCCTTTTTCAGCAATGGAAAAAAAAAACCCAAGTCAGGACTTAAAGGCTTAGCCCTCAAGGAAGATGGCCTGGGGAGGGGGGGCGGGTT
>NW_021873486.1:0-777 GCF_006229205.1 Suricata suricatta | reverse complement strand
CTAAGAGGAGAGAAGAGGGAGGGGACAATCAGAACTCTGTCCTTTCAGCCTAATTAATTATGAAAAATCTTTCATCTCAAGCGCTCTGCATCTCTATCTTATTGTTCAGTTAACAATTTGCTCATTAATGGCTTTGAAAAAACACTGTGGTTGGATAGAAATTGTTTGTTTATAAAGTAACGAGAAAAATATATCCAGCATTTTGACAGGTTGTTTTTAGAGACTTTTTTCAGTGAAAAGAAAGTGAAAGCAGCTTTTTCCAATGGGGAAAATTTTTCTGTAGTTTGATTTAAAGTACCATTATCTCAAACATCAAAAACTACTGTATTTTAAAAACGTTCCTGGCAAATTTTTGAGTTTTATTGTTGTTTTGGTGTTTGCACTCCAAAGAGTTTCAACTGGGAATTTAACAGTGCTTCTTAATAAATATTTCTGAGCACACACTCACTTTTCAGAGACATCTATATCTTAGCTACGGGAAGAAAGCAGTTCTAAAGTCACGGAGGATTTAGGCAAAGACAACATTGGTGCTCATGTCCACCTTGATTCAATGTGCTCCTTGTGGATCAAGGCTCAACACACCAGATACTGAACTAAAAATTTGAAATTTTTAAAATTTATATATTGTTTGTTAAAAAAATACTTATATAATTGTCCAGAATGAAATTTTGCTGAATATGGCAACAAAAGCACTCAAATTGAGGAGTTTTATATTTGTCATTGAATTCTCTCTACTGTATAATGAATGATTGCTAGTATATGAAGACCAGCCAGTTA
>NW_021873485.1:0-777 GCF_006229205.1 Suricata suricatta | reverse complement strand
ATCACATACCACCCTTTGTATATTTCAACATACTTTTAAATATCTTGTATTTCTTGAGGCAGGCAATATATATGTATATATAACTTGTATATATGTATATTTGTATATCACTTGATAACTTACTCCTTTTAGAGTGATATATGTGAAACACTCAGGGTGATTTAAAAAAAAAACATAGTTCAAAGCCAGATCATGTCATGGCCACGGGCGAAGCTGAGGGATGCCTGAGATCTTCTCAGCAAAAGAAAGAAAGGAAAGTTCTCTGTGACTTTGGTGATTCTTGGAACCCCCCACAAGCACCATAGTGGCAATAATTTCTTCAGCTCTTTGTTTGCACATTCATTAGGCAAATAATTACCAAGTGGCTACACTGTGTCGGGCCTCGCTCCCATCATTGGCTTTCTGGAGTGACCAAGGTAGAAGAGGTTCTTGTGGACTTTACAGGTAAGGGAGGAAAACAAACAAACAAATACACAAGAAACATGGAGAAAGAGTGCCTACCGACCTGATGTGATTGACCAACAGTGTGGGACTATTTTAAATTGTACAGCCAGAGGAGGTCTCTCCAAGAAGGTGATACATAGATTGAGCGAGTGTGCCCGGTAGTGAGCCGCAGACAAGTGCCAACGAGACCCGGGAGAGAGCGCATCCTAAGCAGGAGAACTAGGTGTCAGAGGCACAGAAGAAAGCAGATATGGCTGGAAAGTGTGTAGGGACAGGGAGGGCATGAGGTGAAGGTGAAACTGTAGACAGAGGCCAGGTCATAGAACGTGGGCC
>NW_021873484.1:0-777 GCF_006229205.1 Suricata suricatta | reverse complement strand
ATGCTACAACTTCTCTTGCAATTCATAGTCTGTAACTTAAAAAGTTACCCCATTAGTGGAGATGATGATTTACTTTTCTTCTCAATATTCGGAAAGACAGAAATCTGGAGATGATATTGTACACCTTTAAACTCATTTCATGTTAAACTTAGATTTCCTGGATTGTTGTATGTGTTGTATGTTGCGAGTAAAAAGATTGGCGGTTCTTCACTCTGGGTCTTTTAGCTCAATCTTTGTTTACTAATTAATATTTTAGAAACTTCCTTTTTACTTATGTTGAGTTCTTGATATGTGACCTATTTTTCTATTCCAGTGTTTTTTATTGTGTTAGGTATTTTACAAGATATCCCTTAATTAAAAACTCAGCAAAGTGGGGCACCTGGGTGGCTCAGTTGCTTACGCATCTGGCTCTTGGTTTTGACTGAAGTTATGATCTCATGGTTTGTGAGTTCCAAGTCCCTCCCCAGGCTCTGCACAGATAGTGTGGAGCCTGCTTGGGATTCTCTCTCCCTCTCTCTCTGCCCCTCATCTGCTCATGCGTGCTTTCTCTTCTGTTTCAAAATAAATAAATAAACTTGCAGCAGAGCAAAATCAGAGTACCTCTGAGAATAGAGCCACAATATAACCATGAAAGTACAAGTAAAATTAATTTATATAATATATTTCAGCAATTTTTTTCTTTTTCCTTATAGAAGACATGTTTGTTATATTACAGAGTGATTTATTTTCTTTTCATCATGTTTCTTTCCAAGCTTGAGTAAACTCTGAGCTCCTGTA
>NW_021873483.1:0-777 GCF_006229205.1 Suricata suricatta | reverse complement strand
GGAGGATAAAGATTTGGCTACTCTATAAAGCCTGTTAGAAACAAAGCCTTTAACTCTGACAATTCCTGAATTTACAGGGAAACTCCTGAGGGCCGTATTGGTCATAATGTCAAGTTGAATATACTGTTAATATACTTCACTGAATAAGTCTGAATGTTTTGCTTTTTATCATAAGTGTGAAGGGCCCATAACTCAAAACCCAAAACTCAGCTGAGTTATTTAAAAAAAATCTATCTTAAGGAAAAAAACCAAAAGCTTGGTTTATGATAGGATCTTTGTTGGTGAACTGCTTTGTTTAAAAGTAAAAAGCATAAAGCCTAGCCTTAAAAAAATGGAATATTAAGAAAGTATACTTGAAATTCAACTAGAATTAGTTGCAAACCATTCACAAAATTTTACCAAGTCCACTGAGAAAGGCAGTGAATGATTTCATGAGGCTTCACTCTTTTTTTTAAAAATTATTTAACGTTTATTTATTTTTGAGAGAAAGAGACAGAGTGCAAAGGGGGGAGGGCCAGATAAAAAGGATACACAGAATTCAAAGCAGGCTCCAGGCTCTAAGCTGTCAGCACAGACCTGGACGCAGGGCTTGAACTCACAAACCATGAGATCGTGACCTAAGCTGAAGTCAGACATGTTAATCAACTAAGCCACCCAGGCACATGAGGCTTTACTCTTAAAATAGGCTAGAAATGTATTTAACATCGTGCAGTTTATTATTTTAAATAGCATGACATACATGTTCTGTTAAGTCTGACATAATTAATGCAGGCAACT
>NW_021873482.1:0-777 GCF_006229205.1 Suricata suricatta | reverse complement strand
GAGCACTGGGTGTTGTATGGAAAACAATTTGACAATAAAATATTATGGAAAAAAAATAAAGAAAAATAGCCTTGTCCAAAAAAAAAAAAAGAAGATGTGGTTTATATATACAATGGAGTACTACATGGCAATGAGAAAGAATGAAATCCTGTCATTTGCAGCAACATGGATGGAACTGGAAGGTATTGCGCTAAGTGAAATAAGTCAGGCAGAGAAGGACAGATACCATATGTTTTCACTCATAAGAGGAACAGGAGAAACTTAACAGAGGACCATGGGGGAGAGGAAGGGGGAAAAATGGTTGGGGAGAGGGAGGGAGACAAACCATGAGAGACTCTTGATTATTGAAAACAAACTGAGGGCTGATGGGGGAGGGGAAAAGAGTAAGAGGGGTGATGGGCTTGGAGGAGGGCACTCGTGGGGATGAGCAGGGGGTGTTGTATGGAAACCAACTTGACAATAAACTATAAAAGAAAAATAAAGAACATCAAAAAAATAAAAAAGTCTTTTCTATTTTAACAAATTCTATATAGTCTAGTCTCCCTGGGTACCCCTTTATTTTCCTTTATTTTAGCAAAATCAGTTGTCGTGTGTATTTTTTCCACATTTTTGTTTAAATTTACTTAGTTAACATATTAGTTTCAGGAGTTGGTTTCAAGAGTAGAATTTAGTCATTCATCACTTACATATAATACCCAGTGCTCAAAATAACAAGTTCCCTTCTTAATATCCATCACCCATATCGCCCATCCCCTATCCACATCCCTCCATCAACCC
>NW_021873481.1:0-1599 GCF_006229205.1 Suricata suricatta | reverse complement strand
AAAGAGACAGAGAGAGAGAGAAGTGGGACTCACCCAAAGTGGGGCTCAAGCTCACTTAACATGGGACTCAAACTCACGAACCCTGAAATCACGTCCTGAGCCAAAGTCAGATGCTTAACCAACTGAGCCACCCAGGCACCCAGCTTTGCAGTTTTAACTGGCTTCTATCTGGCCTCTAAATGGCACGACCCAGGCCGTGGTCCTCAGTCTCACCACTGATGACACTCTCGTCTGGAACACGGTGACAGGACCTGTCCTGTGCCCTCCAGGCTGCTTAGCAGTATCACTGGCCATTAGATGCCAGTATGATGACCTTCTCCTGGTTGTGACATTGCCAGATTGTCCCCTGGAGGGCAAAATCGCTTGGACTGCCATGCACCTCCCTGGCCATGGCGTCCTGGCGCTCCCCAAGTCACCCCACTCTCCCACCAGGCTCCAGAACTCAGGAGGAATGGACAGCACTAAACTGACCCGCTGGCCCATCGGAGAAGCTGATGGAGCTGCGTCCCCCAAAAAGGGGGCCTTAAGACCACAAGCCTGTTGAAAACCTCTGACCTAGACCGGTCCTCCTTAAGCCTCCGAGACTGGCAGTGAAGAACGAGGGCGAGGGAAGGGGTGCTCCAAATTGGGTTTAGAGGGGACACTGCTGTGTGATTCTGAGGAAGTTGCATCACCTCTCTGGGCCTCAAGTTCCTTCCAGGTGGAAGTTGGGAAGGGCCGACAGGGCCACCGCCCTGAAAGAAGAAACCATACCAGCATTGCCAGCCTGCTCGGGAAGCCCCGGCAGAGAACTGGAATCTGGGAAGGCCCCCAGGAGGAGGGTCCATCTCTCGTCCAGGGAGCCTGGCGTGCAGCCCCTTTCCTCTCAGGGCATCAACAAGGCAGAGCCGAACCAAAGCCCGACTCCAGGGGGAGCGTTCTCACCCCTGTAAGGCTGTTTCTGGACTTGTGTTTGCTTTTCCTTTAAGAAGGAGGATTTATTGCTGGTCGTATTTCGAGTGGTAAGTGTACCATCCTGTGAAGACTCAAGTAAGGAGACTTGGATTCCCAAGAAGGGTGTCCCCTTCAGGCTAGATGGAAAAGACCAGAAAGGAACCTGCTGAGCTCATAAAGCCACCAAAGCTCGGCGGGCTGCTTAGGCAGGCCGCCACCTGCCTGTGGGACTCTGAGGGCCCTGAGGCCCAGGATGAAGGGAACAGACGCACAGGTGCAGAGAGGGCTGCATCTTGAGGCTCTGCAAACACCCTCATCAGAGTCCCTCAGGGAGCGCACAAAGGGCAGACTCCCAGGCACTCCCCAGAGTTGCTGACTCGGCATCTTTGGGGAAACGGGCGCCCATCTCTGCCTTTTGAACTAGCACACCTGCCTCACACCCACACAGTCGCTAAGTGTGAGCACCCTTACATGCGGTTGGCCTGGTTCACATTAGCCGAGAGGTGGGAAACAACGCAAGCGCCCACCAGCTGACGAAGGGCCAACAAAATGGGGTGCATCCATCCTACGGACAGTTATTCAGCCACAGAAAGGAAGGCGATGCCGACACCTGCTGCAGCAGGGACCACCCTTGAAAACACGATGCTCAGAGGCAGCAGCCAGACA
>NW_021873480.1:0-777 GCF_006229205.1 Suricata suricatta | reverse complement strand
GAGCGGTCTTTCAAAAAAACACACACACCAGGATTAGGGCACCTGGGTGGCTTGGTCGGTTGATGGTCCAATTTCAGTTCAGGTCATAATCTCCTGGTTCGGGGCTTCGAGCCCCACATCAGGCTTGCTGCTATCAGCCTGTCCGTGCAGAGCCTGCTTCAGGTCCTCTGTCCCTCCCCCACGTGTGCTCTTCCCCAAAACAAATGAATATTAAAATAAATAATAAATAAAAACGCACACCAGGATGGCCATCCACTCTTCAGTGGTCTCCACATCACTCAGTTGGAACCAGACTTACAGAAGGCTCAAGACCCTGTGCAGGGGGACCCCTAAATACCTTCTGGCCTCTCCCTCCTCCTTCTCTTGCGTGTATCTGCCATGGCTGCCTTCTGCCACTCCCAAGCTCTTCCTGGGTCAGGGACCTCCACCTTTCGGTTCCTCTGTCCAGATCGCTCAGCAGCCCACCCCGCCACTGAACCCCTAATCATCCTGGAGAGCGCAGATGAAGGGTCACGTGCTCAGAGGGTCTGTATCTGAGCCCAGGTCTCAACCTGCATCTTCTGACATTCTCTCCCACCAGCCACTACTTAGATTTTTGTTTGCATGCCCCCTGCTGGAAGACTCTGCAAGGTCAAGCAGCGTCTGGATAACTATTGTGCCAGCTGAGGTCACTAACTGTAGATACAGTGCAAACACGTGTGTAGGTCTGGATGAAATCTTGGTTGCCTCTAGGGATTGGGAAAAGGACCAGGATAGGGAATGGTGGCGGGGTGGGTG
>NW_021873479.1:0-777 GCF_006229205.1 Suricata suricatta | reverse complement strand
ATTTGTCAAATGTTTTCTTTGTATCTGTTGAGATGATCATGTGATCAGTGTTTTTAAGCCTTTATTCTGTTGATATGATGAATTATATTCATGAGTTTCAAATTATAAACCAACCTTGTTTCCAAGATAAAGTCCACTTAGTTGTGGTTTATTATCCTTTTTATGTATTAATGGTCTTGATTTGTCAATGTTTTGTTAAAGATTCTTTTGTGTCTATGTGTTATACCTGTGCTAATTTTCTTGTAATATTCTTGTCAGGTTTTAGTAATTGAGTTATGTTGACCTCCTAAATAAAGTTTAAAATTGCTTCTTCTTCTACTTCCTAAAAGATTTGGGGTCATTTTTCAAAGTTGGTTTTGTTGGAGCCTAAATTCTATCTTCTGCACCACGTTGGCTACTTCCTGGGGATGCCATACAAACTGAAGTTTGTATGAATGGCGTCTCCCCTGAATTTTCAGGGCATAGTTCTTGTGACTACACTCACTAAACTTGCTGTGATTTTCCCCAGACTTTCCACTTCCAACTTTGAGAGATCTCTTTACCTAATTATTGTTCCTTTGCAGCTGGTCGGTCTTCCTCTCTGGCTGTACCTAAGATGGCTTTTTCTTTAGTGTTCTTTAATTTCACTATAAATTCTTAATATTATTTCATTATACATAGGTGTGTATTTTTTTTTAATATTTATCTAGTTGCTACACACTGAGTGTCCTCCCCAAATTCATATGTTGGGAACTAATCCCTAACGAGTTAGTATTTGGAGTTGGGGTCATTAGGAGG
>NW_021873478.1:0-777 GCF_006229205.1 Suricata suricatta | reverse complement strand
TTGTTCTTGCTGCTCATTCAATTGGTCCAGGATCATTTTATGATATTCTGGAAACTCCTGAAGGCATTGCATCATCTCTTGGGCCCCCATGACCATCTGGTTGTTCTAGGTCTTAATCTGCCTTCTCTCCTCTTGGGCCCTCAGAGCTTCTTCCCTGCTCTCTCTTCTCTGGGCAAAACTCAACCCACCGTGCTCCCTACCCCTAAACAGCTCCTCTCCATCCGTCTCCTCCTGAGTGCCCAGGCCCTGCTTCTGTTGGTCCAGCTGGGGCTGAAAATGTCTTTTAAAAAATAATAGCAAATATTTTTTTCAGAGGTGAGATAATTAAATTCCAGAAAAATTACACTAAAAGTTGTTAAAGAAAATTTTTAATGCAAAAAATTTTATAACAGGTTAACTTGGAATTATGGAAGGAAAAGAATCAGAAATAGTAATCTCTTGGTAAATATGTTTTCCCCTATTTGTTATCTTTACAGCAAGTATAATTCAATGCACTGTTAGCTTCACAACATATGTAGAAATAAATTTCATTTTTGCGATAACACAGAGAATGAGATCCTATATTAAATGGAAAAATATTTATAAATATAAATGTTATATATTCCAAGTAAAAGCAGAGATTGTTAGATTGCAGAAAAAAAGAATACCTAGCTTAAATAACATATTTATAAATAGGAGGCACCTTGGTGGCTCAGTGGGTCAAATGTTTGAGTCTTGATTTCAGCTCAGATCATAATTTTGGGGTGGTAAGATCAAGCGCTAGGTCAGGCTCTGCTC
>NW_021873477.1:0-777 GCF_006229205.1 Suricata suricatta | reverse complement strand
ATCAACAAATTGTACTGATTTTAGAAAGCAACATGCCATCTCTGTGTAATTTTAGAGTATTGTCTCCTAATGAAAGCTTTGTTGAAAATATAGGATGCTGACTACTTTTTTACGTTTTGGGGACCAGAATGCTAGAGTCAAAATAAAGTTCCGATATTCTAGCTGAGGGGTTGGTGGACCAACAGTGTTAGGGCAGCACAGGGTGAGAACCTCAGGGCGAAGGAGTCACGTCCACGGTGTGGATTGGTGGGAGATGGGAATCAAAAGGTCTGCTGTGACCAGAATTTGCAGGAGCTCATGTGCCTGGAACATGATATTAGTAAACTTTATTGAGCATTACCAGATGCCAAAACACTGCGAAGGGTGTTATGTGTGTCCACCCAGCCTTCCTAAATTCTATAAGGGAGGTGCTATTGCTGTTCCCAGTCTGAGGTGAAAACAGCACAATATTGAGTGGCCAAAGGACTTGCCCTGTTAGCAGCCAAGTCAGGACTTGAACCTTGCTCTTATTTGGCACCAACACCCATGTTCTTCTCCACTGTGCTGAGCAGTCCTAAGCCAATTAGGTGGTGCTGTTGGTGTTCCACAGTGATCACAATTGCAGTGGTGGCAGAGGATGGAGACCGTGGGCTGGAGGACCAGTTAGTTATTTCTGCTCTCCAGACCAGAGATGCGATGGACCTGGAACAGAATAGGAATAGAGAAAATTGAAACAAGAGAGTTTTGAGCAACCACACATGAAGACTTGGTGACCTACTGGATTTCATGAGTAAATGA
>NW_021873476.1:0-777 GCF_006229205.1 Suricata suricatta | reverse complement strand
GCTGCTGTAGCAAATTAATTGAATTTAAGGAGGAGGTTGTTGTACCCTCCAGTCTGTAGACCGTCCGTCAGAAGTGTAGGTAACAACATACTGGGGCTTGCAACCGGCCTCTGAAGTCAGGGGTTGGGGACTGTCATAGGATCGAACCATTGACTTGTGTAATCTGATGCTTTTTTGAAGTAGACAGTGTTAGACCTTTTCCTCCTGAGGCGAGTTACCGAGAGTGAAACCCACGGACACAAATGGAGATGGTATATGGGTTTATTTTAGTCCCACTGAACGGCCCCTCCCGGGTGGTGGCAAGTCCTCAGGAGAGACCGCCACTGTGCTGAAGCTCAGGGGTTATATAGGTCATAGCAAAGCAGAAAAAGTCGTCATTGAGGTAACCATAAGTTACCTCAACAATAACCATAATAATCATAAGCTTACAGCATTACATAGGGCTCAATCACATTTTGACACACAACCATGAGATTCAGCAGAAACCTATTAATTTTAGAGTTTTTTGTGAGATTGAAGTGGTCAATCACAGGTCTGAAGGGGGAGGGAAGCAGGTGCACAGAAGCGAGAACTTTGCAGTTAAAGGGTGGGATGTAGCAACAGTATCTTAGAAAACAAGTTAACCTTTAAATTGTAATTTATGGGTTACATCTTAGGATTCCCAGAGCTCAATTTCCCAACCCTTGATTGTTCAAGCAGAAGGGCTGGAGAGTGGAACAATGGTTGGTAATTTTTCATTAGGGTCAACTTGACCCGAGGAGGGTCTTACAACAGTAT
>NW_021873475.1:0-777 GCF_006229205.1 Suricata suricatta | reverse complement strand
AACGATATTCCATTTTGTATATATGCTATATTTTTATCCATTCATATACTGATGGACACTTGAGCTGCTTCCATAGGTTGGGTATTTTAAATAGTGCTGCTATAAACATTAGGGTGCATGGATATCCTTGAATTAGTGGTTTTGTATTTCTGGGTAAACACCTGGTTCCCTTGACTGGATCACAGAGTACATCTATTTTTAACTTTTTGAGGAAAGTCCAAGATGTTTTCTACATTTTCAACAACTGTACATCAGTGTTTCCTTTTCTCCATATCCTCACCAACACCTGCTGTTTCTTGTGGTTTTTATTTAAGCCATTCTGACAGATGTGAGGTGATATGTCATTGTGGTTTTGATTTGCATTTCCCTAATGAATAATGTTGAGGATTTTTTCATGTGGGTGTTGGTTATCTGGATGTCTTCATTGAAGAAATATCTTTCATGACTTCTTTCTTTTGTTAGTGGATTATTTGTGATTTGGGATGTTGAGTTTTCTAAGTTCTTTATATATTTTGAATATTAACCTTCTATCAGGTATGTCATTTGCAAATATCTCCTCCCATTCAGTAAGTTGCCATTTATTTTGTTATTGTTTCCTTTTCTGCACAGAAGCTTTTTATTTTGATGTACTCTCAACAGTATTTTCTTTTGTTTCTTCTTTTTTCCCTTGCCTCAGAATTCCTATCTAGAAAAAATGTTATAGCCCTTATCAGAGAAATTACTGTCTGTGCTCTTTTTTAAGATTCTTACAGTTTCAGGTCTCATATTTAAGTACTT
>NW_021873474.1:0-777 GCF_006229205.1 Suricata suricatta | reverse complement strand
TTCTGCCTGCGGGGCTCCCGGGCGCCGCGTGGGCCCGCGCAAGTGCGCGCGCCGGCCATTGTGCACGGGTGTGTGTCTGTGTGTGTCAGCGTGCACGGGCGTGTGTGCATCGATCGTGGGAGAGAGGGGGAGGGGGCACTTTGCTTTTTGCGAGATTATTTCCTAATATGGCTCCTTTGTTGAGGACTCAAGAAAAAAAAATCTAGTGGTTCTATCAAAATAAATTGCTATTGGTCCCAGAAATAGCGTCTCCAAATGTGGGACTGGTCCCTACCCCAGGACACTCAGGGAGAAAGACAGCTTTCTTTAAGTTGTTGGCGGCTGTAGGTTTGGCTCGGGTTCCCTTTTGCTAAGTTGTCCGACTGTTAGGTGAACCCAGTGGTTCACTGCATAGCAGGACCTCCCCCCACCCCCCTTTCAGATACCTCATTTGGCCATGGTTTTTATTGACATTCTTCTAAAGGAAAACACAGTGAACTGAATGTGCTGTGCCCCTCCCCAGCCTTGACCTGTCTCTGTTAGCAGCTGGATGGTGTTTTACTTGAACTAGCTAAACGGACTCTTTCTTTGTGGCATGATGTGTGATACCTTGTTTCATACCAGAGTTGAGAGAGAAATCCTCTGTGAATAATTCTCTGGTATTGTGCATTTGCTATATTGCTACAGAAGCTAACAAATCGTAAATTGAAGGGTTTTCTTTGATATCTAATGAATGCAATTTTGATCTCTGATACTAAGTCATTTCTACCCCTCCTGAACTCAGAATCTCTCATATAT
>NW_021873473.1:0-777 GCF_006229205.1 Suricata suricatta | reverse complement strand
TTTTTTTTTTGTCCATGTAGCAAAATCATTCCTGTAACAAGTCTACCATCACCACTATTATTACACATTTTGCTATACGTAGTAAATGGTGCATACAAGCAAAAGGATGAAACAGCAGATGTAACAGAAAATGGAAGAAGCAGAATTACACAGTTATAATGGTAATTACAGTATGATCGTCTACTCAGGAAATTCAAGAGAAGTAGAGACCATCATTATATGTTATAAGAGAATTCAGTGCAATGTTCAGTATAAAATTAAAATTTCAGAAATTGTTAGTTGTCATATACATATTATATTCAGTACTGCAGTATATTTAAGAAAAAATACTGTTTATAGGACAGGTATCACATTTTAAAAATCTACCCGAAATGTGCAAAATCAGCATAAAGATACTTTAAAACTTTTTACTGAGGTACATAGGAAAAAGTGTAAGAAAATGGACTCTTGTCCATTTTGGTAAGATTCAATATGATCGAGTAATAATTATCACCAAACTACTCTATGAACTTACACTTTCCCATACAAATATTGTACAGGGTGGGATTTTTTTTGTCTTATTTATTTAAATTTTGGAACCAGGCAAACTGACATTAAAATTCATATAGATCATTTAACATTTGAAAAAAAGGAAAAAGACCAAAGAGTGGTAACTATCTCTACTTAATATTTAATTACATGTTAAAATTGTATTAATGCACTTTGGAGCTGGTGTCTAAATAGGCAAGATGATAAGACGTATAAAGTCCTAAAATATGGCAAAATGCACGAATATCT
>NW_021873472.1:0-777 GCF_006229205.1 Suricata suricatta | reverse complement strand
CAAAATGACAAAGACACAATTCAGATTACAAATCTTATAAGGCATATAACAGGATTTTCATATTGAAACAGAAAGTGGTTATAATGGAATGTATACCTACGCCACATATTAGATTTCAGGTATAATTTCAATTAGTAGAGATTGGAAATAGAAAGCACCAATTATAATCCAGTTTTACCAGAAAACTTGGTTACATGTAATGAACAATTATAAGATAAGATTAGGAAAGTTGGATTGAATCACATTATGGTATTTAAATTCCAAGTGGAGGAGTTTGCAGTTAATTCTGTAGGATACATGCAAACATAATAAAGAACATTTCTAAGGAAATTCCCCATAATACAGGGACCTATTGTCACATTCAGAAAATTATGTAAGGATTCCACTTCGGGTTGAGGAGTGTCAGGGTATTATGATTATGATTGTGGATTATTATTGTGGGAAGACATAAGTAGTTTGATATAAAGATGGAAAGTTTTTGGTATGCTAGTTAGAAAATAGAGGAAATGAAATACAAAGAAAGTTTATTAAATCATATTAAGATGGCAACAGAGAGGTAGGGATGAATGGATGATTCAGTTAAGCATCTGACTCTTGACTTTGGCTCAGGTCATGATCTCATAGGGAGATTGAGCCCTGCATCCGCGATTCTCTGTCTCCCTCTCTCTCTGCCCTGTCCCAGCAAGTGCACGGGCTCTCCTCTCTGTCTTAAAAAAATAAAAATCAAATAAAATGGCATCAGAGAGGCAATTTGGATGACACATCTTAAAGTTATCC
>NW_021873471.1:0-777 GCF_006229205.1 Suricata suricatta | reverse complement strand
TCAACTGCAAAATTGCCCTTATTGGTGACTAGGGAAATTACTGAGGTTTTAAACCCTGATTTGACTTAGCTCCTAAAAGGTACTCATGCTACTGGGTAAAAAACAGATCCTAATGGACCCAAGATTGAACCCCAGCAGTTTTGGGGCAAACACAGTAATGCAGGTCAGGGATGAGATGTGGATATAATCCCGGGATATATATGGCAGAACGTGCTGGTTATCACGGGGAAAAGAGCAAGATGGCGAAGGACCCCGAGGCTCTACATCATGTGTGCCATCTTGTGAGGTGAAGACGGAAGAGTAGGTTTGAGCACAGGTAAAGGCGGGGTTCAGTTTTGCAAGTTTATACTGAGAGGTCTATCAGATATTTCAGCTCAGATGTTGAGTGCGCCATTGAACATATGCTATGTGTTTGGGATTTAGAAAGACCCTTCACCATAATGTACAATGTGCAAAAGGCTTTTGGTACTTGTTCTTTATGCAAATTCAAGAGGTTACTGTTTCTATTCTGAGAGTTTTTATCAGAAATGGGCGTTGAGTTGGTAAAATGTTTTTCATGCATTGTTTAATCCAATTATTCTTTCCTTCTTTAAAACTGTTAATATGTGGGTTTCCAAATATTAAGCCAGCCTTGCATCCCTCGAATAAACCTCACCTGCACATGGTGTATGTTTTTTTTCGGTATTGCCAAATTCTGCTAATACTGTGCTAAGGATTTTTATCTCTATAAATACAGAGGGAAAACAGTTTGTACTTTTCCTTTTTTTTTTTTTTTTT
>NW_021873470.1:0-1600 GCF_006229205.1 Suricata suricatta | reverse complement strand
TTAAGGCAATGTTTCTACATTCAAGCAGATGAGTATGAATGGGTAAATGTGTTTGAAAACCAAGTAAGTCTAGCAGCAAAATAAATAATAGCAGAAAGTGAAAACTCTTCATAGGAGTCCTGTCAAGCATTACTGAACTCTCCTGGCACAAAAATTACATCTCATTATGAGATTTCTCCTTTGTTGGGATCCAGCCTTCTGGGAAATGCCCAAAGTCACTAAATAATAAAAGAAATGCTTTAGTATTTTACTTAAAATACACATAATGATGATAGCATATTCTATTTTTGTGGTTCTCAGTATATACAATACTGTCACACTTATTATCTCTGAATTCTCAAAACTATTTTAACTAAGTATTCTTATTACCTCCATTTTACAGAGGAGTATGGCTCAAGGAAATTAACTAACTTGCTTAAATTGAAATGGTAGCAATTGGCTTACATATTTTTCCTTACCTTTACATTCAGTGTGTTTCTGACATAGCACGTTTGCCTCCCGTTTTCAGTGGTGAATACACAGTATTCGATTTTCTGAGATTCTATGAATAGTAGGTAATTTTTATTGCTTGTCAAAGCTTTCTGTCCTTGCTATTTCATTCAATCAAAGTTTAATAACATGACCTCCTTAAGGTATACTATTAGAAAATAAAATTAATTAGTTGAAGCCCAGTGGTGCAGATAACCTAACTACTGAAAAAGTTCTCCCTTAGGACATGGACTCTACGTAGGGTGAGTTTTGAAACACAGCTTTTTCCCCCCTAGTGGGAAAATAATCACATTTTTAATAGACAACTGTATAAGAAATTTATTTTTAAATATGCTCTTTAAAGGTTAAGTTGATGTTAAGATGATTTTCTGAACTAATATGCCAGATGAATCTTCAAGACTGGGGACAGCTGTCTGTTCTTTTGCATCACACTCCCGACAGTGCTATCTCCAAGACATGCTGGCAAGAAACAGGAAATCAGCTTCAGCCAAATTCCCACATTTCAGAGTCTTGCTGAGGAGAGCAGGAAAATAGTCTCTCCACAAGAAGGTGTGGGTGGGTGATCAAGCCCATGTATAGAGTGCATCACAAACACACGCTTGTCTAATTCTAGAGAGGGAATATTTTTATGTCTAGTTTTTGTGTTTTAGATAAATACCAACTATTTCAGAAGCTAGTGCCTCAAGAATGGAAACAAGTTTACTAAACAGAGAGTTGTGATTTGAAAATTCAGCAATCACATTGAAAAGTTTCCTAAGCTCTACTGGTCTTTAAAACTACAGAACAAGGCAGCAAAAAAGGACATATGTTTTAAATTTAAGGACTTAAGCATTTTGTGCATTTCAAACATATGTTTCAGAGTACTTTGCAAGTCCTAAAATGTCTTAATTCAGTAAAAAAGACTAACCAATGATATTCATGATATATAGACAAAAGTATACCTTGAATATTAATGTCTCACTCAAATTGGATCTAAATACTAATAATTTGTCATACTATATACTATCATTGGTATGTGTACTCTGAAGGCCTGTCGATTGGTCTCAGTTCACACTTTGATAAATAAAATGTGTCCATTGTGTTGCAAACCTATAGAATATTTTGAGGTGCA
>NW_021873469.1:0-777 GCF_006229205.1 Suricata suricatta | reverse complement strand
TAAGTAGTTCCCCCCCCTCCAAATTGTTAACCAATTTCCCCAAGTCCTCCTTTCTATAATATGAGAAAAATTTTTAAAAAATGAATATGTAAAAATGCCATCACATTCAAGGGTTCAAATCACACATAAACAAGGGTCTACTTCCAGATGATCTATTCTGTTTAACTTAAATGTTTAGTATTACATTAGTATGACACTATTTCAAATTATGTGGCTTTTTCAGTACATGGACATCTGGTAGGGCATGCCCCACCACATCAATCTTGATGGGCAAACTCAAATCTATCTGGGTCTCAGTTCTCACAACTGTAACTTGGGTCTATCCCTACCTTTGAAGCTTCCTATGAGCAAAGAACTCAAAGTACATGTATGAAGACACTCTGAAACTACAAAGAACTACACAGTTAGCTCTAAGTTATCATCTATTTATGGATGACCTCTTAAAATAATACAAATAATTCACAAGTAGAAGCTAAAATCAATACAATAGGGGCACCTGGATGGCTCAATCAGTTAAGCATTCGAATCTTGATTTCAGCTCAGGTCATGATCTCATGATTTCTGAGTTTGAGCCCTGCTTTGGGCTCTGCACTGACAGTGTGAAGCCAGCTTGGGGTTCTCTCCCTCCCTCTCTGCCCCTCCTCAGCTCATGCTCTCTCTTGCTATCAACATAAAAGTATTTTAAAAAACCAACACAACAAATTATTAGTTATGAACGAATACTACTAAGTTACACAAAATGGCTATTGGACCAAACATTGCTATATACTTTTTTTT
>NW_021873468.1:0-777 GCF_006229205.1 Suricata suricatta | reverse complement strand
TTTTTTCAGAAATCCCAAGAGAACATTGTTAGTTTTATTTTCCATGACAATAAAATCACTATTACATGCAGGGTGTATTGTGACTGAAGTTTTATAATTTAGCTTAAGTTTCCTTAAATTATTTGCAGCACTATTTCTTTTTAACTATCACATTTTGTCAGTCTCTCTGTATTTAGCTTTCCCTTTATACAACACTTGTTTTTCCTCTTTATGTATTAAGATGGTTTACAAAAAATCAGGAATCATTTGAATAGTTTGTCTGTCAAGCAAAATCTCCATTTGTTCATGTTTCCTAGGTGTTGTCACTTTCTCAAGCTTGTGTATTTCAATTCATGAGAAAGTATTTTTCACAAGCCCAGGGTCATAGGGTTGAGCTTCACAGAGGCAACATCATTTTCTAGAAACAATATTCTGCCTCCTAAATCCAAATTATACCCCTGGCTTTCTGGAGATTTTGTGTTGGTGTGGTGGTCTTAGAGACCATTGAGCTAGATACTGAACACCCATGCCTGCCTGCAAACATCGAATAGCAATACCTCTGTATGAAGGAAGGGCAGTTTTTGTTTTCTACAAATGACTTAGCAAGAGTCCAGTACCTGGGTTGTATAGTACAGAGAAAAAACAGTTGATTGCAATCATCTCTTCTGATTGTGAAATCCAGAACTGCCACTGACAGGCATTCCTGGGCCCCCCAAACACAGAAATTGTACAAATGCAGTAAAGTAGAATAAAACTTCAGTTACTAAGACCAGCAAAAAATGGCTCTGTAACTATACC
>NW_021873467.1:0-777 GCF_006229205.1 Suricata suricatta | reverse complement strand
TAGCATATGTATCATGTGGTGTATTATGTATTTAATTTGTATTTTGTTTATGCCTCCCAACTAGAGTGTAGGCTCCAAGAAAGCAGGGCCTTGGTCCATGGTGCTCTCTGCAGTATACTGAGCACCTGACACAGTGTCTGCACAGAACAGACACCCAGTATCCATCAGATTTCTATGTGCCAGGCACTGGGAGGGGAGGTGATGTTCGCCCCGGAGATGCTCACCCTCCAGTCCTGTTATACTGTAAGTGGTCACAACAGAGTGTGAGAAAAGCTAGAACAGACAATGACCTTGAATACCGTTAAGGATGTTGGATGTTATTCCTCCCAGACAGGGGAGGAGCAGGACTGGATTTATGCATAAATATCTCTGCTTACCTCCCCAGGATCTATAAGGGCCAAGAGAAGGTGTTCTTATCTAGCAGGGATCTGGGTAGCTCTCCTCTTCCCAGTGTGGCCTGTTAGGGCAGAGCAAGCTGTGTCCTTGAAGATTGCCCTCCAGCTGTGCTCACTGTTGCCACCCCAGGATTGCACACATCAGCCTGGGGGTCGATGCCCAGGGCCAGGACTGGGAGGAAACCAGGGGAGGAACCAGCAAGGGTTACTGAAGAAGGCACTCCCTTAAGTACTGGGCCTGACCTGCACAAACCCAAGAGAGAGCACCTTCCTATATGTTGTGCTTCGGGCCCCTTGCCTGCCTTGGTCTAGTCCCAGCCCTGGGGAGGCAGCTGGTCTGGAAGGAGAATGGACTAAGTGGCCAGGGCTTTGGGCATCTGTT
>NW_021873466.1:0-777 GCF_006229205.1 Suricata suricatta | reverse complement strand
TCATTTACTCATGAAATCCAGTAGGTCACCAAGTCTTCATGTGTGGTTGCTCAAAACTCTCTTGTTTCAATTTTCTCTATTCCTATTCTGTTCCAGGTCCGTCGCATCTCTGGTCTGGAGAGCAGAAATAACTAACTGGTCCTCCAGCCCACGGTCTCCATCCTCTGCCACCACTGCAATTGTGATCACTGTGGAACACCAACAGCACCACCTAATTGGCTTAGGACTGCTCAGCACAGTGGAGAAGAACATGGGTGTTGGTGCCAAATAAGAGCAAGGTTCAAGTCCTGACTTGGCTGCTAACAGGGCAAGTCCTTTGGCCACTCAATATTGTGCTGTTTTCACCTCAGACTGGGAACAGCAATAGCACCTCCCTTATAGAATTTAGGAGGGCTGGGTGGACACACATAACACCCTTCGCAGTGTTTTGGCATCTGGTAATGCTCAATAAAGTTTACTAATATCATGTTCCAGGCACATGAGCTCCTGCAAATTCTGGTCACAGCAGACCTTTTGATTCCCATCTCCCACCAATCCACACCGTGGACGTGACTCCTTCGCCCTGAGGTTCTCACCCTGTGCTGCCCTAACACTGTTGGTCCACAAACCCCTCAGCTAGAATATCGGAACTTTATTTTGACTCTAGCATTCTGGTCCCCAAAACGTAAAAAAGTAGTCAGCATCCTATATTTTCAACAAAGCTTTCATTAGGAGACAATACTCTAAAATTACACAGAGATGGCATGTTGCTTTCTAAAATCAGTACAATTTGTTGAT
>NW_021873465.1:0-777 GCF_006229205.1 Suricata suricatta | reverse complement strand
GAAGCTGTAGGTGAAATACAATTGTAATTGTACAATGAATGGCCTTCAACATTTATGGGGAGAGAAAGAGACAGAGATGGAAACTCTTCGGCACTTTATTCTTCTTTCATCAGACCAGGCGCCTCCGGAAGCCGTGGGAAATCACAGTGCTTTGGTATTTGGAGAGCGGTGAATGTAAAGGCATATCTGCAATTTTTATATCTGGTGGGCCTTTCTTCAAGACAACTTTACGATCTTCCCCATGACAAAGCCTTTCGCTGTGATTCAAAAACAGAGAATCTTCTAAAGGGCCAGCATGGATTCCACACATTCCTGCGCGCTAAGGAGGGAAAAATCAGCCATAATTCACACCAAACAGCACTTTGTTAGACGAAGATGGAGATTCCCCAATAGTTTTCCTAACTAACCCCGCTAAGGAGGAAAGCCTAATGGACACAGCAATAGAACATCCCTTTTTCTTAAAAGCAGTGCTCTCTGGCTGGGGTCTGGACCACCAGGAAGAGCGGTGTGGACAGCTGGCTACTTATGTACTTACTTACACACTGCTTATGTGGCCGTGTACATGTCATTTGCCCTGCTGTGAGACTCAGTTTTCTCAAATATAAAATGGCCATTTTAAAAATGCTTATTTTTGAGAGAGAGAATGAGTGGGGGAGGGGCAGAGAGAGAGGGAGACACAGAATCAGAAGCAGGCTCCAGGCTCTGAGCTGTCAGCACAGAGCCTGACATGGGGCTCAAACCCATGAACCTCGAGATCATGACTGAGCTGAAGCTGGA
>NW_021873464.1:0-777 GCF_006229205.1 Suricata suricatta | reverse complement strand
TTTGATAGCTTATTATGTGCAGAGTGGTATGCGGTCCTGTGATGACACAGTGTGTACAGAGCAGAGTCCACTGTAAGATCCATTTAAAGATGGATATAATTTTAGGAAACTGATCAACTTGCTTTAGTTGTGAAAATAACAGAATATAATCGTCGAAGACACAAGCATACTTTGTCATGTAGTGAAGAGTAACATTTTTTAAATGTTTAATGTTTATTCATTTTTGAGAGAGAGACATACAGACAGAGCATGAGCAGGGGAGGGGCAGAGAGAGAGGGAGACATAGAACTCAAAGGAGGCTCCAGGCTCTGAGCTGTCAGCACAGAGCCTGACATGGGACTCACAAACCATGGGATCATGACTTGAGCCAAAGTGGAACCAACTGAGCCACCCAGGTGCCCCGATGTTTGTTTATTTTTGAAAGAGGGAGGAGAGAGAGAGGGGAGAGAAAGAACAAAAGTGGGCCTGGGGGCAGAGAGAAAGAGGGGGGCAGAGGATCTAAAGCAAGCTTTGTGCTGATAGCAGTGAGCCTGATGTGGGAACTCATAAACCATGAGATCATGACCTGAGCCGAAGTTGGACACTCAAGCAACTGAAACCCAGGTGTCCCAAGAGTAGTATTTTAAATTATTCATGTCTAAACCTGCATTATGTAGTGTGGTTCAAGAGAACAAACGACTGCTCTTATAATGTTTAGGTAAGTTCCTTCTATTCCGACTTTCTCAAGGGTTTTTATTAAGAAAGGGTGCTGTATTTTGTCAAATGCTTTTTCTGCAT
>NW_021873463.1:0-777 GCF_006229205.1 Suricata suricatta | reverse complement strand
TAAGCATCTGACATCATATCTCGTCATAATCTCCATCCAAGGCCCACATCGGGCTCTTTGCTGGCCAACCAGAGACCACTTGGGACCCTCTTTCTGAATCTGTCTCATCCCCTCCCCTACTTGCATTCTCTCTCAAAAATAAATAGTCATTAAAAACAACAAAAGTATGCTATTATAAGTTAACCTATTTGTGGTAATTTATTACTACAGCAATAGAAAATGAATACAGAAATTCACATATGACATGGGAGATGTTGTAGCTTGGCTCAGAACATATCAAAGTAAACTTTCTATCCTATAACCAATTAACTACAAAGTTTGAGAATTTGAAATTCTCAACCTCCCAGCCCCCTTCCCACTAAGTATGAGCAGATGACTCAATGCTGACCAAGGAGATAAATGTAGATATCGGCACCTGTTCTATATTTTGTTTTCATTTTTTTTCATTCCTCAAAGGTTTCCAAATGTAATTATCTAAGAATGGAAAATAAGGAAGATGAAAGAAACATGGCCCTCTGATGTCATTTTCAAAGCCCTGGACTATGTCCCCATTCCTCAAAAATCCTGGTGTGTGAAGGAAATAAATATGTTATATTGTGTATGCCTGAATACAACCCAAAAGGAGATTACACCTATAATATTAATGTTTCACAATGTTTGGCGGTGAATAGTTTCTCTTTAGTTTATTTTCATCTTGTGCAGAATTCTTTTCTGTGGTAGGAAATGATTCACAGGAATATAAATTTTAGCACTTTTAATGATTGTGGTAAGAGAACC
>NW_021873462.1:0-777 GCF_006229205.1 Suricata suricatta | reverse complement strand
TTTTTTTTAAATATTTATTTATTTTTGAGAGAGACAAAGTGCCAGTGGGAGAGGATCAGAGAAAGAGGGAGACACAGAATCTGAAGCACACTCCAGGCTTGGAGCTGTCAGCACAGAGAATGATGTGGGGCTCCAACTCACAAGCTATGAGCCAAAGTCGGATGCTTAACTGATTGAGCTAGCCAAGTGCCCCTTTACATTGTCTTACTGATCTCTGATGTTTAGTGTATCTTTTTTCTTTTTAAACATTTAAACAAAGTAAGAGCCTGTCCAGAATGAAGATCAGAAAAGGAGAGAGCCAAGTTGCATGGGCACAAGCTAGTAATTGCTTCAAGGGAAAAAGGTATCTGAATTTCACTTTCTTATCATCTGTCTTAAGAAAGAGATGACTAACCACTTGAAATAGTCAATAAATATTTTCCTGCACACATGATACCTGCTGGACACATTTCTGGGCACTTGGAATACAATAGCACACAAGATAGACCCAGATGCTTGTGTTCATGGAACTTACATTTTAGAGAGAGGAGATGGACAAACAATAACCATAATTAAGCAAATTATATAGCATGTTAGATGGTAACAGGTGTTATGAAAAAAGAAAAAAATTATATCAACATAAGAAGAATTATGAAAGTATAGAGAGAACAAGTTGTAAGCATAAATTAGGTGACCAGGATAGGCTTTACTAAAAAAGCAATATTTGAATAAAGGTTTAAATTAGGAGTTAGCATGAGGACATCTGACAGAGGGGTTTGAAGACAGGTAAGAATCGAA
>NW_021873461.1:0-777 GCF_006229205.1 Suricata suricatta | reverse complement strand
ATAAAACATTTGAATGATTTAGGAAGGAAGAATGAGAGGGAGGAAAGGAAATAAAAAGCAAAACAGTAAGTCCATTGAAAATCTTTGGGCTGCCTCACTGAGAGAGCATGAACCTTACACACAACCGAGGCTCAAGGAAAGGTCTGAGCCCAGGATCCTGCCTGGAGAAGGTGTAATCAGGTGTCTGCCTCAGAACGAGGGCCTGTGAACAGCTCCTGTTAGGGCTGCATAAGGTTCTGTCAGGACAAAGAGTGTCAAGAGAGAAAATAAGGCTCTAAATGGGGGCTAGAAGCTATGAAAGAAACCTCTCCCCCTTTTCAGTTATATCTAGGATTGAGTCATTGTTTTCAATGTAAAATACCAAGAACTCTCATACCTGAATAGGTAATCTCTTGTTCTTTCTAAGACTCAGATTAGTAAATGCGAACCAGCACACAGATATCAATCTGGCAGCCTAGTAAAAACCGTGGGCAGAAAGGTTTCCTCCTCCTCCTTTTTGTCCTCCTCTCCCTAGCAGGAAAGCAACATAAAGGAATGATTAGTCAACCGCCCAAATAATTATTTTAGCTTCGGCTACCAAAATTGTGTCATCATGGCCCAGTGGCTGGCCACAAAATGCAGAAATGTGGTGCATCTGCACTATCACCGACATTGTCAGCTGGTTAGGGGACACCCGCCATTGTTATGCACATCCTTCCAGACGGAGGTCCCTTCGTTCCCCGTTGCTTCCTAGTTATCTTTGCATTCTAGAAGAGACAGCATGTGAGATGACTCTGT
>NW_021873460.1:0-777 GCF_006229205.1 Suricata suricatta | reverse complement strand
AAAGAAAACACAGAAAAGGAAAAAGAATTGTTCTAAAGAGGAAAGAAAAGAAAAGAAAAAGACTTGTTCCACAAGAAACAAAGAACAGGAAAAAAAAGTCTTCCAGAAAAGTAAGAAAACAGAAAAGAAAAAAAGAATTGTTCTAAAGAAAGAAGAAAGAAG
The DNA here is from genome assembly GCF_006229205.1 of Suricata suricatta. Lineage (NCBI taxonomy): Eukaryota > Metazoa > Chordata > Mammalia > Carnivora > Herpestidae > Suricata > Suricata suricatta. The sequence continues at coordinate 615 of NW_021873460.1, read as the reverse complement.
AGAAAAAGAAATGTTCCATAAGAAACTAAGAAGAGGAAAAAAATTCTTCCAGAAAAGTAAGAAAACAGAAAAGAAAGAAAGAATTGTTCTAAAGAAAGAGGAAAGAAAAGAAAAAGCAATGTTCCACAAGGAACAAAGAACAGAAAAAAAAAGTCTTCCAGAAAAGTGACAAAACACAGAAAAGAAAAAAAGATTGTTCTAAAGAAAGAGGAAAGAAAAGAAAAAGAAATGTTCCACAAGAAACAGAGAAAAGAAAAAAAAGTCTTCCAGAAAAGTAAGAAAACACAGAAAAGAAAAGAAAAAAAGAACTGTTCTAAAGAAAAAGGGAAGAAAAAATGTTCCACAAGAAACAAAGAACAGGAAAAAAAGTCTTCCAGAAAAGTAACAAAACCCAGAAAAAAGAAAAAAAGAATTGTTCTAAAGAAAGAAGAAAGAAAAGAAAAAGAAATGTTCCACAAGAAACAGAGAAAAGAAAAAAAAAAGTCTTCCAGAAAAGTAAGAAAACACAGAAAAGAAAAGAAAAAAAGAATTGTTCTAAAAAAAGAGAAAAGAAAAGAAATGTTCCACAAGAAACAAAGAAAAGAAACAAAAATTCTTCCAGAAAAGTAAGAAAAC
>NW_021873459.1:0-1600 GCF_006229205.1 Suricata suricatta | reverse complement strand
TAACAGGTGTTATGAAAAAAGAAAAAAATTATATCAACATAAGAAGAATTATGAAAGTATAGAGAGAACAAGTTGTAAGCATAAATTAGGTGACCAGGATAGGCTTTACTAAAAAAGCAATATTTGAATAAAGGTTTAAATTAGGAGTTAGCATGAGGACATCTGACAGAGGGGTTTGAAGACAGGTAAGAATCGAATCAAAGAAAAAAATATATTTGGCATTGTGAGAAACATCAAGAGGACCATGTGACTAGAAGAGAATGAATGATGGAAATATTACGAAGAGACGGGGTTTAAAGTGGTGGGGGGGAAGCAAAATCATGCACCACTTTGTGAGATACTGAAAAGACTAGCTTTTACCACCCAGGATTTGCAGCACAGGAAAAAACATGATCTGATTACAGTTTTTTTTAAGTTTATTTATTTATTGTGAAAGAGACAGATTAAGCACGAGTGGGAGAGGTGCAGAGAAAAAAGAAGAGAAAGAGAATATGAAACAGGGCTAGAACCCACGAAGCCACAATATCATGACCTGAACCAAAACCAAGAGTCGGACATTTAACCACTGAGCTACCCAGGTGCCCCAATTACTATTTTTAAAGGACAATTTTGGCAACAGTAATTGAGAGTCAACTGTAGGAGATGAAGAACAGAAGCCAAATCAGTTAGGAGGCCATGACAATGAACCAGGAGAGAGATGACGGGGTTCACCTTCTGTAAAGGTGGCAGTGGAGGAAAGTGGCTGGATTCTAGATATACTGTATTGTAGAGCTCATCTCAGCAGATTTTCCTATTGGATTAGATGTAAGACATGAGAGATAAAACGAGTACTAAACAATTTATACGTGACTTTCCATCAAATTAAATGAAGTCTCTACAGCAGAATGAAGTGCAATGGCACATAGTGCAGGCTCCTACTTCTGACTCTACTCCCAAAACCCATATAAGCAAATGACAAAATTTGGAGAATTTTATTATTACCCCAAATATTGAAATAAACAAACTGAAAGGATGTTTTCTTTTACTTCTTACAAAGGACATTTATAAATGATCACTTAGAATAACAGTTAAAATAGACAAAATGAAACATGGAAGTGTGACGTCTTAAAGAATTGAAGGTTTCATTAATAGTCACTAAGGTAAATCTGGGGTGGTAGGTCAGAGGGGGAACCTTGATATACTCCACAATGGGAAGGGGAAATATCTCCCCAACTAAATACATTTAAATGCAGTTAAAGGACATTCAAAAAATCCCAGAATGTAAAGCAGATTCCAAGTTAAAAAAAGTATCCTAACAAAAACAAAGACGAACATTCCTCCAGCTGAGCTTACTTACCACACTTCCATATGCTACCAGGCTATAGAAAAAGTGTCTATAAATAAATAAAATAACCAGGTCTTTAAACTTAAGTTCACTGGAAAGAACAACTGGCCTCAGGTACACTATAAAAAGACCAAAAAAAAAAAAAATCATATAGGCTCTATCAGAGCACAAATATACCACTTTATCTGATCTGCTCATACAAAGTCAAGAGGAAACAAAACAATGTAGCACCTATCCAGGTACAAACTCTCTTCCTCCATAAAGAAAAGGTGAAAA
>NW_021873458.1:0-777 GCF_006229205.1 Suricata suricatta | reverse complement strand
CCGGCCTCAGCTCAGGTCATGATCTCATGGTTTGTGGGTTTGAGCCCCACTTCAGGTTCCGTGCTGACAGCTCAGAGCCTGGAGCCTGTCTGTGTCTCCCTCTCTCTCTGACCCTCCCCTCCTCACGCTGTCTCTCTCTGTCTCCCAAAAATAAATTAAAAACATTTTTAAAAATTAAAAAAAAACTTTAATTAGAGGCGCCTGGGTGGCTCAGTCGGTTAAGCCTCCGGCTTCGGCTCAGGTCAGATCTCACGTTCGTGGGTTCGAGCCCCACGTCAGGCTCTGTGCTGAAAGCTAGCTCAGAGCCTGGAGCCTGCTTCCAGTTCTGTGTCTCCTACTCTCTCTGCCCCTCCCCCTCTCATGCTCTGTCTCTCTCTGTATTAAAAATAAATAAAATATTTTAAAAAAACATAACAAAAAAACTTTAATTAAAGAAATCTCTAATACTATACTTCCCAGCAAGCCCCTCTTGGGTGCAGGTGATAGGAAAATGTATGTCCATGGAAAACCTATAAACAATCCATACGTCCTTCATTGGTGAATAAAGAAATTGTGGTACATTCTGTAATTAAAAGGAGTATTCAACAATAGAAAAGAACAAATTCCTGACACAGACAAAACCGTGAATCTCAAATGTGTTCTGCTAAGTGCAAAAAACCACTCATAGTGTATGATTCCATTTATATGACATGCTGGAAAAGGCAAAACTATACAAAAAACCCTGATGGGTCAGGGGCCGTCCGGCCTTGGGAAGGAGAGAGGAGGGGGAGGGGCTGG
>NW_021873457.1:0-777 GCF_006229205.1 Suricata suricatta | reverse complement strand
TCCCTCTCTCTTTTCCCCTTACCCACTTGCACTCTGTGTCTCCCTCTCTCAAAAATAAACACTAAACTTTTTTAAAAAAAGAAAAGATAGGTTTTTTCCAGAACTTCTTCCCATGCAAACCTCTCTTTTCCACATCTTTTTCAGTCTTATTGCAGAGTAGTCCCTTGTTTACACCTGAACCAATAATTGGCTATACTATTGAAATTATACTATTAGACTTGAGTTGAGGGTAGTGAAATTGTTCCCCCCAAAGCATGTGGGCTTCATGTAGAAGGTATGACTATCCCCTGCACTTCAATCTCTACCACCAAATTAGGGTAGTTACCAAAAGTTGAACAATGAACATCAAGGAGGCAACCATAATGTCCACCACACCTTAGATGTGACTTCTTCCAGGCCACCTCCCTTGCTGCCCTAAGTCCAGGTTCCAAGTCTCTCTTATGTGTACTTTTAACACTGGGGATAATACCACAGTAGACCTGCCTGTTTACTTATGGGACCAGAAAAATCGTAATGGGCTTCAAATTCCCTGGCCATCTTATAAGGAAGAGATATGTTGCTAATGTTTGGAGAACTTTGTTGGACACTTGAGATGTAAAACTTAAGTCGTCTCCATGAGGAAGCAAGATTTATAGAGCAGCTTTCAGTGCAGATGCAGGGACAGGAGACTGTCCCTAGTTTGGGAGACTGGGGGTATTATAGGGTGGTAGGGTGAGGAGGTTAACGATTGATGTAATATGAGGACAAAGATGTTACGGAGACTTTTGGAGAGAAATT
>NW_021873456.1:0-777 GCF_006229205.1 Suricata suricatta | reverse complement strand
TCTTTCTATAGCAGTTGAACAATTCCAGTCCCTTGAAGGCAGAATGTGAGTTGGGGGTAGGGGGTGGTATCAGGAGTGACCCTTGACTGAGTGAGCTAGGTCTCCATCACTCCAATGGCAGCAGGAATTGGGGGCCAGTCTCAGGCTGGAGGGTGAAACATGGCCATAGGAACATGACACATTTGGTTCTTGAACCTCAAGGGTAAGACAAGGCTGGTTCTAGGAAAAGAATGGCTCTAGCTTTGAAGATTAGAAGTCTTTGAGGGCCAGTGGACCAGCCAGCCACTGCAGAATCCCCTTCCCCACTTTCCCTAGTTTTTCACCCCTTCCTGACGACCACCCTCTGATTCCTTTCTTTAATTGCACTTTCCTAATACAGAAGAGAAATGAACACACTTTCTGTGCAACTCTTGTTTAGAAGTTGGAGCCCAAGCCCTTAACCTGGGCTTAACTAGAACTAGGACAGCCCTACCCAAAAGAACACATTAAAATGGACATGGCATGCACTTGGGTCTTCATCTGACTACAGATCTTCACCTCCAATGTGTGGAAGGTCAGGAGCTTCGCAACCAAAGTAATTCTCTGACACCAGCTGGGTGTCCTACTATTCAATTCAATTCTGATACTATGTACTCAGAGATAGCATCGGATTCTGTAAGGATGAAGGTCTGAACCAAACTGACTCCATGACAGGCTTCAAGTTTCCCTGTGACCTTGGAGGCCTAGGTGTAGGTTTCTCAGAATCATTAGACAATAAAAGGGCGCACATTGCCCAAG
>NW_021873455.1:0-777 GCF_006229205.1 Suricata suricatta | reverse complement strand
TTTTTTTTTTTTTTTTTTTTTTTTTTTTTTTTTTTTTTTGGAGAAAGTGCAGGGACAGAATTACCCGAAGGCTGTAAGCCCCACGCAGGCTGCCTGAAGGCCCGGGGCCCCTGCAGTGCGCAGGTGAGCCAGACCCCGGCTCTCCCGGCAGCGCATGTCCTGGGCCTCCACGCCCTGGTCAGGGGCCGGGTGGGGCCGCGCACACCAGAGTCCCCCCAGCCGAGCAGGGCTGGGCCGGGTCCTACCCCAAACCCCTCCGGGCTCTCTGCGAGGTTGGCAGTGCCGCTCCCTGCCTCCCGGGTCTGCGCCCTCACTTCTCTGCACGCTCACGTGGTCTCTCACACGTGCACCCTCCCACGTCCACACTCCACACGTGCACACTCACTCGTGCACACGCTCACACGTGCACCTCCACATCTACACACTCACGCATGCACACTCACGTGGCCTCTCACACGTGCACACGCTCACAAGTGCACCCTCCCACATATGCACACTCACACAATCACTCACACATGCACACACATGCACACTCATGTAGTCCCTCACACATGCACAGCGCACACTCGCATGGTCTCTCACACATGCACACACTCACATGTGCACCTGCCCGCATCCACACATGCACACTCACATGGTCTCTCACATATGCACCCACAGACACGCTCACTTCATCTCTCACTTGTGTGCACACAGTCACACGTGCACGCTCATACAGTCACACACCCCGTACCTCCCCCATACCTGCTCTCTAGAGAGAGTCAGAGACTCAAACAC
>NW_021873454.1:0-777 GCF_006229205.1 Suricata suricatta | reverse complement strand
GCCAGGGGCCATGCCTCCGCTTACAGAATCTCTCAGACGAGGAACAACAGCATCGCGACTTTCATAACAACTTGGCATTGACAGAGTTTTTAATAAACACAGACATTTTCTACCGTTAACTGCTCCGATCCTTCTCATCCAAAGTCAAAGAGGGTTTTGGCCCCAACTTGGATTATCAAGAGAAATAACACATCTGGAACGAATCCACAAGAGGCCTTTCCAGGAATGTGTGTGTGCGTGTGTGTGCGTGTGTGTGTGTGGGAGTGTGTGTCCCTCTCTTTCCCTCCCTTGCTCCCTCCAGACCAGGTTACATTTCTGATCAGTCACTGAGGCTCTTTTATGGGTGGAAACCTGTCTTAGAACATATTTCATGTGGTAAAAGAGGCGAAAAGTGAGGGCTCTATGCTTATTTATTATTTTCTCATTAAATGGCCCTTTAGCGAACCAAACCCAACCTATTGGACCAACAAACATTTATTGATTTCTTCTAAGGCTGAGTAAACATGAAAAGAAATCATTAGACACAGTTAGAAGATACCCTAAGCTACGGTGCCCGTTAACCTTTTCATTCCAAACGTCTGGAGGGAGCGATGGGCCGATATTTGGGCTAGCGCCGGGCAGAATGGAGGTTATCTGCCACACTTGGTCTTTCACGTTTTAAAAAACGTGGATCAAGACCCCATATTGTGCAACACGAATACTTTTCTTTAAAAGGCAAGTATATAGAGAGGTTATGTCTGGGGGCTGGGGGGGAGCAGGCAGTGGGGAGAAAACATT
>NW_021873453.1:0-777 GCF_006229205.1 Suricata suricatta | reverse complement strand
AAGCAGAGCTAATTAGCATAAGAAATGTACCTTGTGGACCCTAAGGAAGCATGCTTTACCTGTGTTATCCCTAGGCAACCTAAGATAACAGACAGGTGCCTCTTGTGCCTGCTATAAACAACCTGCCCAGCTCAGAGCACTGGGATTTTGTTTGGTATTGACCCAAACCCCTAACACCAGATATCTTTGAAACCCCCTTCCTCTTACTCATATAAGTTAATGTTCACAGTTTCATTGTCTTTTTGTGCATGTCCATCATGCTTGTAAGCCTTCTGATCCTAATAAAAACAGAGCAAGGACCCTTTCTCAGGACTCTTGTCTCCTCCCTGACATTAGCCTCTCTCACATTTAATTCTGCATCTGGTCTCTTGCTGGACAAGAGAGAACTCCAGACTCAAAGTCTGTGGCATAAACCTAAAGAATGAATCAAATAAAAAGGGCATAAACTTTAATAAGACCTCTGTGAAAGGATTTCAACCTACTATGGAGCCAAAAGATATGAAATGGAGAAACTCATGCATGTGATCTCAGAAGAAAGAAACTTTATTTTAATGTTTATTTATTTATTTACTTTTGAGGGAGAAAAAGACAGAGTGTGAGGGAAAAGGGGCAGAGAGAGAGAGAGAGAGGAAGACACAGAATCTGAAGCAGGTTCCAGGATCCAAGCTCTCAGCACAGGGCCCAATGTGGGGCTCAAAGCCACATACCATGAGATCATGACCTGCACTGAAGTTGGATGCTTCACTGACATAACCACTCCAGAAGAAAGGAACTCAA
>NW_021873452.1:0-777 GCF_006229205.1 Suricata suricatta | reverse complement strand
TCTGTGTAACCTTCAGAAAAAAACGGTTCATCTCAAGTTTGTTTTTTCATTTGTGAAAATGGAGGAAATGGTGATTACCTCAGATGATTGGTTTCCTCAAAAAAGTGCAGATAAATCACTTCCTACAATGACTGGAACATAGATGGTTCAATAAATGATAATTGTATGTATCATTATTACATGTATTATTGCTATTTTTATTAATTTTGTTATTGAGAATTTGAAAACAGAAATGAAGAGAGAAAATTCTAAAACCATAAACAAAGAGAAGTATCCTCAGTGAGGAATTCTGGTCCTAAATGCAGAGGACTCCAGGAAGAGTTTTAGTTGACTCCTAATCCCTGTAGATGTTGAGGACTTCTTTCTGGTTCTTATCTAGTTCTTTTTTCTCTCAAAACAAGGTTGTTCCACACCATCTCCTCCTAGAATGAAATTTTAACAACCTCTGGTTTAAAATCCTCAATTTCTTAGCTTCTTTTTCTCTCAGTTGATGTTAGAGAAACTTACTGGACTTAATGGAACTCCCTCACCTTTCTGACCTAGGATGTCAGCTCTCGCTATCACTTTGGGGATTATTTATAGAAACTTGCTAATGGGAAACTCCCCAGGAAGAGAAATGGTTATGAGAATGATATCTATACTTAGTTCTTGGAAGTCCCATGAGTTCCTCATGCTCCATGAGCATAGGAAATGTGATGATCTGTGTCACCAACCCATGTCTGGCAATTAGCAAAGTGCTTCCCATAGAATATGTATTTAGTAAGTGATCACTAGTGA
>NW_021873451.1:0-777 GCF_006229205.1 Suricata suricatta | reverse complement strand
AGTGCTTAGTGCCTTGTCAGGTGCAGTGAAAGCCTAGTGCCTGTCTGAATTTACCGTTGTTTTGTGCTCCGCCTGCACAGGGCGTCTTGGTGAGTGAGTACTGTGTGGGGGACCTTTGGGGGAACCTGGGGGAAGGACACACAGGACCTCTGTACACTCTTTCCATTTTCCTGTGAACTCTGATTCTTTTTTTTTTTTTAGTATAGTTGATACATGAACCTATAATTTGTTAAAAATAAAAAATTTTTAAAACGATGGTAAAAATGTCTGGGTACCAAAGCATAAAGTTTTCTGGAAAATGCATTTCTTGGAACTTGGATTTTCAGTGTGTCCTTGTAGGTGGATTCAGTGGCAAGGAGTAGTGCGTCCAGACCTCTTTAGTTCTTGCCATCCTCCTAAATTACCCACAGTTCTGAACTATTAAGACCAATAATGTCTTAAAAGTGGAATCTTTAGTAGAAATTATAGGTGATTCTGTGATAGTTTCCTTTTTTAAAAATAGTTTACAAAGACGTGGGGCCCCTGGGGTGGCTCAATTGGTTGAGTGTCTGACTTTGGCTCAGGTCATGATCTCGAGGTTCGTGGGTTTGAGTCCTGGCATCACTCTCTCTGCCATGCGAGCCCACATTGGATCCTCTGCCACCCCCAAACGTGTGAGGGCGCACCCTGTCTCTGTCAAACATAAACATTATAAATAAAACAAAAATAAAATAAAATATTTTACAAAGAATCATTTATGCCTCTGTGTGTGTGTGTGTGTGTGTGTGTGTGTGTGTG
>NW_021873450.1:0-777 GCF_006229205.1 Suricata suricatta | reverse complement strand
GGGGGGGGTGCGAACAGAAAGAGGAATAGAGTATATAAGTGGAAGGAAAAATAGAACTTCTAAAATTAGATCCAAGATTTAAAGAAGAACCTATTTTAAATTGTTATCTCTATTTCTTTTTATAGATGAAGCAGATGCTCATGCTAAGAGACTGGCATGGTCCGTGATTGGTAGGTCATAAAGGGAAAGGATTCTTGGCTATGGCTTTAATGAGTGGCGTGATAGAATAGAGGGCAGCTATGAGTTTATTCACACAAGAATCCACTCCTATTTCCCATAGAAAAACTTTACAGGCTGATGGAATTGACTGGAGTGGGGTTAGGATCAGAGGTGGTTTGTGAGTTGGTTTTCTCTTGGGAATTGGCCAAGAAAGCAGAGATCTGGGCCAATGTGTCCTAGAAAAATCAGCAGATATTGGACAGCTATTGGGGCTGGGGTAGAAGTGAAGGGACAATGGGAATTGGAATGAAGACAGTATTTCTGGAGTTGGCTGAGGAAAAGGAACTAGAACTTGACCCTGAAGATTCCTATATGTCAACCCAATTCCCTGCAAATCTTCCTTATTTCTTTGTCTTGAGTCAATTTGCTGTTTGGGATGTCTACTTTGTATGCTGGTGCCAGGATAGAACAGGTGCTCAGGTTCTGGGTCATTCATGGATGGGTTGTTCAAGATTCTATCTCATAGAATTTTCCATATATAATAAAGATAATCTGAGCATAATAGCCCAAGAGCTCTCTAGCGTTAGAACAATTGTTCCCTTGAGGAGATGTATGAGT
>NW_021873449.1:0-777 GCF_006229205.1 Suricata suricatta | reverse complement strand
AAATATATCATTTGTAAATATCTTCTCCATTCATAGGTTGCCTTTTTTGTTTTGTCAGTGGTTTCCCTCATTGTGCAAAGCTTTTTATTTTGATGTAATCTCAATAGTTTATTTTTGCTTCTGTTTCCCTTGCTTTAGAAGACACGTCTAGAAAAATGTCACAACAGCCAATGTCAGAGAAATTATTGCCTATGCTCTCATCTGAAATTATTGCCTATGCTCTCGTGAGAAATTATTGCCTATGGTTTCAGGTCTCACATTTACATCCTTAATCACTTTTGAATTTATTTTTGTGTGTGGTGTTATAAAGTGATTTGGGGCTAACTGTTCTGTTAGTGAGATTTTAAATAAAAACAAAAAATTACAATCTAATGTGGGCATATGTCTGTGTCTTTTGTGTTCCATCTCAATCAGTTTTTGCTTTACATGATTTGAGATTATGATGTCTATTGTATAGAAAATTTAGTATTGTCATATCTTACTTGTAAGTTAAATACTTTGTGTTATCAATATTCCCCTTTTATAATTTGTTTTATGTCAATTTGGCTTAGCTATGGTATCCACTACTTAATCAGTAAAACACTAATCTAAGTTGCCACAAAGGTATTTTGTAGATGTAGTTAATGCCTATAATTATTTTGCATTAAGTAATAGAGATCAAGTGGGATAATTTGAGTGGGCCTCATCTAATCAGTTGAAAGGCCTTAAGAGCAAAAACCTAAATTATTCTAAAAAAGAAGAAATTTTGCCTGTGAACTGCAACTCCTGTCAGTTTCC
>NW_021873448.1:0-1600 GCF_006229205.1 Suricata suricatta | reverse complement strand
CAAAGATAAAGAAATAAGACTATGGCCAACCCAATAGTCAAGCAAATGTCTTTAAGTCTTTTCAAGAGACAAAAATCAAACTAGAATTCTTGATTGCAATAAAAATCAGACCAATGGCTATAATAATTGATTAAAATAATCATTTTTCTAATTTATAATAACTACATCCATTTAAGTTCATAATTTACTTAAAATATCAAGCAGAATTAGGGATAGCCCTCTTATAGCTCTTACAGTGAATTTGAACAAAGATAGCAACGTTCCTGAATTTTTCTTTTTTTTTCTTTTATAGTTTATTGTCTAGTTGGTTTCTATATAACACCTAGTGCTCATCCTCACAAGTGCCCACCTCCATGCCCCTTCCCTTCTCCCCCTCCCCCATCAGTCTTCAGTTTGTTCTCAGGATTCAAGAGTCTCTCATGGTTTGCCTGCTTCCCTCTCCCCAACTATTTTTCCCCTTCCTCTGTTAAGTTTCTCCCGTTAGACTTATGAGTGAAAACATATGGTATCTGTCCTTCTCTGCCTGACTTATTTCCCTTAGCATGACACCCTCAAAGTTCATCCATGTTGCTATGAATGGCCAGATTTCATTCTTTCTCATTGCCATATAGTACTCCGTTGTCTATATAAACCACATCTTTTTGATACATTTGTCAGTTGATGGACATTTAGGCTCATGCCATGATTTGGCTTTTGTTGAAAGTGCTGCTATGAATATCGGAGTACATGTGCCCTTATGCATCAGCACTCCTGTGTCCCTTGGGTAAATCCCTAGCAGTGCTCTTGATGGGTCATAGGGGAGTTCTATAGTTAATTTTTTGAGGAAACTTCATACTGTTTTCAAGAGTGGCTGCACCAGTTTACAGATTATTGAAATTTTCAATTTGAGCAAATATTCCACTGAATTTTCCATCTGAGATATTTTGCTTAATCTGGCCTCTTCAAAACCATCCTCCAGACACCACTGACAAAACCGTGGGCATCTTCTCCTGAATACCTCATTTAGAAAATGTGGAGCAGAAGAGACAGACATGAAAAGCTTTGTTAATAGATTGTGCCAAGAAGTGATGACTCTCTTTTCTCTCTAAATTGTAGTTTCTCTGTCCATAAAATGGAGACAATAATCAGGCTCCCAAAGTTGTAAGGATTAAATACAATAATAAGCATAAAGCTTTTACCACACCACTGGGACAAAGTGAATGACACAATGGAGTACTACATGGCAATGAGAAAGAATGAAATATGGCCATTTGTAGGAAAGTGGATGGACCTTGAGGGTGTCATGCTAAGCGAAATAAGTCAGGCAGAGAAGGACAGATACCATATGTTTGCACTCATAGGTCTAAAAGGAAATTTTCAGAATGATTTGGCTTCAAGAAAAGCAAGCAGTGAGTAGTGCTTAAGACAAATTGATTCAGTATCTAATGGATAGTTGATACCTGTCACAACACAGCATTTTATATACTGTTAAGTGAAACTGCAATACAATCTAAGTTGATTTTGGGAGTGTTTGCTGTATCATTGGATTTAATGAAATGTTTAGAGGTGCAGTAGGCATGACTTTGAGTAGATAATGAAAGAAAATGCAAAATGCTAATTG
>NW_021873447.1:0-777 GCF_006229205.1 Suricata suricatta | reverse complement strand
GAAGCTGTAGGTGAAATACAATTGTAATTGTACAATGAATGGCCTTCAACATTTATGGGGAGAGAAAGAGACAGAGATGGAAACTCTTCGGCACTTTATTCTTCTTTCATCAGACCAGGCGCCTCCGGAAGCCGTGGGAAATCACAGTGCTTTGGTATTTGGAGAGCGGTGAATGTAAAGGCATATCTGCAATTTTTATTTCTGGTGGGCCTTTCTTCAAGACAACTTTACGATCTTCCCCATGACAAAGCCTTTCGCTGTGATTCAAAAACAGAGAATCTTCTAAAGGGCCAGCATGGATTCCACACATTCCTGCGCGCTAAGGAGGGAAAAATCAGCCATAATTCACACCAAACAGCACTTTGTTAGACGAAGATGGAGATTCCCCAATAGTTTTCCTAACTAACCCCGCTAAGGAGGAAAGCCTAATGGACACAGCAATAGAACATCCCTTTTTCTTAAAAGCAGTGCTCTCTGGCTGGGGTCTGGACCACCAGGAAGAGCGGTGTGGACAGCTGGCTACTTATGTACTTACTTACACACTGCTTATGTGGCCGTGTACATGTCATTTGCCCTGCTGTGAGACTCAGTTTTCTCAAATATAAAATGGCCATTTAAAAAATGCTTATTTTTGAGAGAGAGAATGAGTGGGGGAGGGGCAGAGAGAGAGGGAGACACAGAATCAGAAGCAGGCTCCAGGCTCTGAGCTGTCAGCACAGAGCCTGACATGGGGCTCAAACCCATGAACCTCGAGATCATGACTGAGCTGAAGCTGGA
>NW_021873446.1:0-777 GCF_006229205.1 Suricata suricatta | reverse complement strand
TTTTTTTTAAATATTTATTTATTTTTGAGAGAGACAAAGTGCCAGTGGGAGAGGATCAGAGAAAGAGGGAGACACAGAATCTGAAGCACACTCCAGGCTTGGAGCTGTCAGCACAGAGAATGATGTGGGGCTCCAACACACAAGCTATGAGCCAAAGTCGGATGCTTAACTGATTGAGCTAGCCAAGTGCCCCTTTACATTGTCTTACTGATCTCTGATGTTTAGTGTATCTTTTTTCTTTTTAAACATTTAAACAAAGTAAGAGCCTGTCCAGAATGAAGATCAGAAAAGGAGAGAGCCAAGTTGCATGGGCACAAGCTAGTAATTGCTTCAAGGGAAAAAGGTATCTGAATTTCACTTTCTTATCATCTGTCTTAAGAAAGAGATGACTAACCACTTGAAATAGTCAATAAATATTTTCCTGCACACATGATACCTGCTGGACACATTTCTGGGCACTTGGAATACAATAGCACACAAGATAGACCCAGATGCTTGTGTTCATGGAACTTACATTTTAGAGAGAGGAGATGGACAAACAATAACCATAATTAAGCAAATTATATAGCATGTTAGATGTTAACAGGTGTTATGAAAAAAGAAAAAAATTATATCAACATAAGAAGAATTATGAAAGTATAGAGAGAACAAGTTGTAAGCATAAATTAGGTGACCAGGATAGGCTTTACTAAAAAAGCAATATTTGAATAAAGGTTTAAATTAGGAGTTAGCATGAGGACATCTGACAGAGGGGTTTGAAGACAGGTAAGAATCGAA
>NW_021873445.1:0-777 GCF_006229205.1 Suricata suricatta | reverse complement strand
CCACCAATTAGAATGAATCTTAGAATCTATGATGATTTGATTTTTTGTACCATATGTATAACAATAGCAACAAAAAGAAAGGAGAGAGTATCTCAAGTTGTTTAAAACATTGAGTATAATTGTTCATTATTGGCAACTTATATTCTAAAATATTAGAGATCGAAAAGGCCCTCTCAAAAATAAAGAAACATAAAAAAGTGGGGAGCACTTTGGTGGCTCATTCGGTTAAGTGTCTGAATTTGGCTCAGGTCATGATCTCATGGTTCCTGGGTTCAAGCCCTGTGTTGAGCTCTGTGCTGACAGCTTGGAGCCTGGAGTCTGCTTTGAATTCTGTCTACCTCTGTCTCTGCCCCTCTCCTGCCCATGCTCTGTGTCTCTCTCTCAAAAACAAATAAATACTAAAAAAAACGTTTGTTTTTTTTTTTTTAAAAGAAGGAACTACTACAGAGGCCAAATGCCAAGTGTTCAAGTCCACTTTTCCCCTTTCTCTTAATGTAGAATCTCCTTTTAGCAAGTGTTTCTTCCTTTTCTTTCTCTGTATCTGTATGTATGTATCTTCTGTAGTTAAAAAAAATAATTCAAATAGAAATCCAAGGATACATTATTTACTATTGTGTTTGCTATGATAGTAATTATCAAGTTCAAATAATATTTTTGATGTCTTACTCTGTCTTATTCAAAGGTCCTCAAAATTGTGTGTATGCAAATCCATAACAATGGAAGGTCAAATAGTTGCATTTTAACCACTCAGTTATGCATGCAGAATCATGTATTTGT
>NW_021873444.1:0-777 GCF_006229205.1 Suricata suricatta | reverse complement strand
GCCCTTGAGTCGAGAGAGCAAACTGGAAAGGCAGGAGTTGAGGGGAGATCTGGTTCTAACAAAGCATATCTAGATCCATAAGAGGATAAAAGTCCAGATGGCAATAAATAATTTGAGAGTCCTAGACATCTTCCATTGATTAACATGAAAAAGATAAATATTTCAATTTCTAGAGAGGGGGAAAATCAGTTTTTTTTTTTCCATTTTAAATGAGTACTATCCAAGTAGAGAACATTTTAAATACAGATAACCCAGAAGAAAGGGAAATGTCTTCAGATGAAAAATAATTTTGTGTCTCTCTAATTTAGGGGGAAATTACATGTGGTTTTTCTAAGAAGTTAGGTAAAGATGGCACAAAAATAAAATTTGCAGTGCATGGTGGTGTTTGGATGTGTGTACTGACATTTTAGTCACCTATTTTCAGAAATAAATTCAGTAAAAATTTAGAAGATTTTCCTTTTCAGTACTGTTCTTTATCGAGTTTATATAACATGTGACATAATTACATGACACAAATCTTTTCCAAAATCTTTTCCTTTATTGTCCTTTCTTAAAAGCAGAATCAACAACATAGAGGGTAAAATTAGCTATAGTATAAGTTTCAAAAGTGAAGCTTAAAATCATACTATCTGAATTCTCTGATTTTTTTTTGCTTAGTATTCAATTTGCCATTGAGTCTCTGAAAGGCACACTAAAGAAAATGGTAAAAATCAAGAGCTAATAAGGACGGAATAGTCTACCTAATTGAACTCACTGTTCTTTTTTTTTTTTTTTTTT
>NW_021873443.1:0-777 GCF_006229205.1 Suricata suricatta | reverse complement strand
TAAGTAGTTCCCCCCCCTCCAAATTGTTAACCAATTTCCCCAAGTCCTCCTTTCTATAATATGAGAAAAATTTTTAAAAAATGAATATGTAAAAATGCCATCACATTCAAGGGTTCAAATCACATAAACAAGGGTCTACTTCCAGATGATCTATTCTGTTTAACTTAAATGTTTAGTATTACATTAGTATGACACTGTTTCAAATTATGTGGCTTTTTCAGTACATGGACATCTGGTAGGGCATGCCCCACCACATCAATCTTGATGGGCAAACTCAAATCTATCTGGGTCTCAGTTCTCACAACTGTAACTTGGGTCTATCCCTACCTTTGAAGCTTCCTATGAGCAAAGAACTCAAAGTACATGTATGAAGACACTCTGAAACTACAAAGAACTACACAGTTAGCTCTAAGTTATCATCTATTTATGGATGACCTCTTAAAATAATACAAATAATTCACAAGTAGAAGCTAAAATCAATACAATAGGGGCACCTGGATGGCTCAATCAGTTAAGCATTCGAATCTTGATTTCAGCTCAGGTCATGATCTCATGATTTCTGAGTTTGAGCCCTGCTTTGGGCTCTGCACTGACAGTGTGAAGCCAGCTTGGGGTTCTCTCCCTCCCTCTCTCTGCCCCTCCTCAGCTCATGCTCTCTCTTGCTATCAACATAAAAGTATTTTAAAAAACCAACACAACAAATTATTAGTTATGAACGAATACTACTAAGTTACACAAAATGGCTATTGGACCAAACATTGCTATATACTTTTTTTT
>NW_021873442.1:0-777 GCF_006229205.1 Suricata suricatta | reverse complement strand
AAAGATGCTGTTTCATAATCAGCTCGCATTTGTCGATAGGTCAAGTGACATTAATGATATCGAACGCATTTCTGTGTGATTTCTTCCCCCTTGAGAGACACGAAAACAGTCCGAAGAGCAGCGGTGAGGCCTGGGCGGGGGGCTGAGCTCACGCGGAGCTCGGGGCCCCGTGACGGCGGCCTGGCCTGCAGAGGGCTCGTGGCTGACCTCTGACCCCCGCCCCTGCCCGGCAGGCTGAGAACTGAACGGATCTGGGGGGGCGCCACCAATACTTTAACACAACTTCATGCAGACCTCATTCCAAACACAAAGTAAGAATGTTTGCAAGTAAACAGGCTTTTTAAGGACCCAAGAAATTTCTACTTTTAAGAACAAATTCCGTTTTCTGGGTCAAGAAATGCACATCAGCATAACCCCAGGTGACTCCTGAACTAAATGACAAATACGGGGACCCCAGCACTCTCTAGCCCCGTGGCCCTGCAGAAGGTCAGCCTTGCCTCCCAGAAGCTTGTGGAGGGCCTGGGCACCTAGCGGGGACGCCGCGTGTCCCCGGGACCGCCTTGGCGAGCGTGGAGTGTGTGTGTGCTTCTGCAGAGAGGTGACCAGGTTGGCCCCGGGCTCTCAGGACGCCTGTGGTCACAGAAGAGCCCAGGGTGAGCCGTGGGAGCTCCGGCACGGCCGGGGGGTGCCTCGCTTTTCTACAGGTAGCACGGGCTCTCGAGGACACGTTACCGTCTCTGCCTGAGAGGCCCCCCGACACCCCGTCTCCCCCACCTG
>NW_021873441.1:0-777 GCF_006229205.1 Suricata suricatta | reverse complement strand
GTGGGGCTCGAACCCATGAACGGCGAGATCATGACCTGAGCTGAAGTCGTTTTTTCAATTTGAGAGAGAGAGAGAGAGAGAGAGAGAGAGAGAGAGAGAGATTGAGGGAGAGGGAAAGAGGAAGAGAGAGAATCCCAGTCAGGCTTCATTCCCAGCGTGGAGTCTGATGCAGGGCTTGATTCATGATCCTTGGATCATGACTTGAACTGAAATCAAGAGTTGGACGCTGAACTGACTGAGCCACCCAGATGCCCAAAGCCATTTTTTCTAATTGTGGGCAATCCATAAATATATAAATAAAGATGAGTCAGTATTATAAATGCTATGAAAAATGGATTCTTTTAGTTTGAAATGTTTTCTCTATCGTTTACTTTAAAATGGTAAATTTTGGGACCCCAGGGTGGCTCAACTGAGCATCTGGCTCTTGATTTCAACTTAGGTCATGGTCTCACCAGTTTGTGGGATTGAGCCCCGTTTCAGGCTCAGTGCTGACAGAGCCCAATGTGGGGCTCAAACCCACAAACCGTGAGATCATGACCTGAGCCAAAGCCGGATGCTCAACCGACTGAGCCACCCCATTGCCCGTGAAAACTGTCTATCTAAACACTTGTGCATAGTAGCCCTAAAGTGGAAACAACCCAGATGTGTTGTTTCATCACTGGCTGATGAAAATATAAATAAAGTATGTCCACACAACGGAATATTACTTGATCGTAAAAAGGAGTCAAATTCTGACACATGGTCTCGCATCGACAGAACTCCAAAACATCATGCTAA
>NW_021873440.1:0-777 GCF_006229205.1 Suricata suricatta | reverse complement strand
CTTGGGCAATGTGCGCCCTTTTATTGTCTAATGATTCTGAGAAACCTACACCTAGGCCTCCAAGGTCACAGGGAAACTTGAAGCCTGTCATGGAGTCAGTTTGGTTCAGACCTTCGTCCTTACAGAATCCGATGCTATCCCTGAGTACATAGTATCAGAATTGAATTGAATAGTAGGACACCCAGCTGGTGTCAGAGAATTACTTTGGTTGCGAAGCTCCTGACCTTCCACACATTGGAGGTGAAGATCTGTAGTCAGATGAAGACCCAAGTGCATGCCATGTCCATTTTAATGTGTTCTTTTGGGTAGGGCTGTCCTAGTTCTAGTTAAGCCCAGGTTAAGGGCTTGGGCTCCAACTTCTAAACAAGAGTTGCACAGAAAGTGTGTTCATTTCTCTTCTGTATTAGGAAAGTGCAATTAAAGAAAGGAATCAGAGGGTGGTCATCAGGAAGGGGTGAAAAACTAGGGAAAGTGGGGAAGGGGATTCTGCAGTGGCTGGCTGGTCCACTGGCCCTCAAAGACCTCTAATCTTCAAAGCTAGAGCCACTCTTTTCCTAGAAC
The DNA here is from genome assembly GCF_006229205.1 of Suricata suricatta. Lineage (NCBI taxonomy): Eukaryota > Metazoa > Chordata > Mammalia > Carnivora > Herpestidae > Suricata > Suricata suricatta. Next base: position 216 of record NW_021873440.1, on the reverse strand, counting down.
CAGCCTTGTCTTACCCTTGAGGTTCAAGAACCAAATCTGTCATGTTCCTATGGGCATGTTTCACCCTCCAGCCTGAGACTGGCCCCCAATTCCTGCTGCCATTGGAGTGATGGAGACCTAGCTCACTCAGTCAAGGGTCACTCCTGATACCACCCCCTACCCCCAACTCACATTCTGCCTTCAAGGGACTGGAATTGTTCAACTGCTATAGAAAGA
>NW_021873439.1:0-777 GCF_006229205.1 Suricata suricatta | reverse complement strand
GCTAATAGTTGGAACGTTCTATATATATTCTGAAGACAGAACAAATAGGATTTGTCCATGGATTGGATAATGGAAGAAAGAGGTTGGGGCTGTGTTTTATGGTTTGAATCATTGGAAGGATAGATTTATCATTTACTGACATGGAAAAATTGCAGTTGGGGTAGGTGCCGAGCAGGAGTTGGTTTTCAGACATTAGATTTGAGAAGTCTGTGGGAAATCCAAGTGGAGATGTTGAGTTGGTCATTGGAAAGACAATGTGGTATATACATATGATGGAATATTCATCAGCCATCAAAAAGAATGAAATCTTGCCATTTGCAATGACGTGGATGGGGCTAGAATGTATTATGCTAAGTGAAATAAGTCAGAGAAAGACAAATACCATATGATTTCATTCTTATGGGGAATTTAAGAAACAAATAGATGATCATATGGAAAGGTGGGAAGAGAAGAGAGGGAAACAAAACACAAGAGATTGTTAATAATAGAGAACTATGGGTTGACTGAGGGTGGTGGGTGGGGGCTGGGCTAGATGGGTGATGGGTATTAAGGAGGGCACTTGTGGTGATGAGCATTGGGTGTTGTATGTAAGTGATGAAACACTGAATTCTACTCCTGAAGCCAATAATGCACTGTGTGTTAACTAACTAAAATTAAAAAAAAAAAAGTCTATAGTGGAGGGGCAGATTTAGGCTAGAGATATAACTATTTTTTTTGAAAAGATAATGTTTTTATTCTCTTTTTTTTTGGCTTTTTTGGTTTTTTGGGGTTTTTTTT
>NW_021873438.1:0-777 GCF_006229205.1 Suricata suricatta | reverse complement strand
AAATATATCATTTGTAAATATCTTCTCCATTCATAGGTTGCCTTTTTTGTTTTGTCAGTGGTTTCCCTCATTGTGCAAAGCTTTTTATTTTGATGTAATCTCAATAGTTTATTTTTGCTTCTGTTTCCCTTGCTTTAGAAGACACGTCTAGAAAAATGTCACAACAGCCAATGTCAGAGAAATTATTGCCTATGCTCTCGTCTGAAATTATTGCCTTTGCTCTCGTGAGAAATTATTGCCTATGGTTTCAGGTCTCACATTTACATCCTTAATCACTTTTGAATTTATTTTTGTGTGTGGTGTTATAAAGTGATTTGGGGCTAACTGTTCTGTTAGTGAGATTTTAAATAAAAACAAAAAATTACAATCTAATGTGGGCATATGTCTGTGTCTTTTGTGTTCCATCTCAATCAGTTTTTGCTTTACATGATTTGAGATTATGATGTCTATTGTATAGAAAATTTAGTATTGTCATATCTTACTTGTAAGTTAAATACTTTGTGTTATCAATATTCCCCTTTTATAATTTGTTTTATGTCAATTTGGCTTAGCTATGGTATCCACTACTTAATCAGTAAAACACTAATCTAAGTTGCCACAAAGGTATTTTGTAGATGTAGTTAATGCCTATAATTATTTTGCATTAAGTAATAGAGATCAAGTGGGATAATTTGAGTGGGCTTCATCTAATCAGTTGAAAGGCCTTAAGAGCAAAAACCTAAATTATTCTAAAAAAGAAGAAATTTTGCCTGTGAACTGCAACTCCTGTCAGTTTCC
>NW_021873437.1:0-1601 GCF_006229205.1 Suricata suricatta | reverse complement strand
GCCTATAATAGCTTGGGCCAGGGTGGTGACAGTGTAGGTGACAATGAGGAAAACTTGGACTTCAAGAGGCATCGGCTCCCCTAGCCAGGAGCCTTTACTGCCGTGCCTCAAAATAGAGTAAGGAAGTTTGGTGATAAATAGCACTTAGCATGCTACACATTTCATCTCTGAGGAGAGCAGACTCTTCAAGCCTCCTAGGGAAGCATTCAATTATTGCTTTGACAGGGAGCACTTCAAGTACTTTACTAGGTTTGTCCATCCTTACCCAGACAAACCATTATTAAAAGTACATGAAGTCAGAAGGAAAATCAGTCTGCCAGCATAACTAGCCTCCCTCCATGTACAAAAGTAAATACAACTCAGAAAATGTCTGCTGAACATAACCTTTTTCTAAGTCACCAGAAATATTGTTAGCAGCTGCTGGTGACAACTTATTTCATTACATTCTAATGATGCAAACTGCTCCCTCAGGATGATTTAGCTTGCTGCAGACAAAATGCTTATTGCTTCTTTACTCGTGTAGAACACAAATGATTGCTGAGAAACTCAAGCCCAATATTCAGGATCTCAAGCTAACCTAACAGACCAGCAGCATTCTATGGAGAATAGAGGCAGTTTAACAGCAACTCCTTTCACAACCCAAATTACTGCCACGTTACATTCTACGCATGCAGATTATTCATCCAGATTTCATTCTGCAGCCTGGGACTTGGAAAGTCAAGGGAATTTCCTGGCATGGTTCCAACCCTTTTCCAGCCGGAACTGGGTAATCAATAAATTCATTAGCGAGGGTCGCTGTGGGTAACTTGGGGGGAGTCAATGCCTGTATAAGGCTCACACACTGCCTCCAGCTGGTGGGTAGCAGGGATTTCTAAAGACCTACCAGGGGACCAGGTGCTTCAGAATGTTGAGGTGCTTGTTTCAAGTATGGATTTGTTGGACATCCCAGAGACCGACGGAGTTAGAACCTATGGGAGTAGGAACCTGGGCACCAGTACATTTAACAAGATCCAAGGGGAATGAGATGGGCAGCTAGATGTGTCAGTTCCTTTAAGAACCACCTGAGACCAGGTATGGAACTCCAGTTTGGGTAATCCACAGAAACAAAAGCATCCTGCTCAGGGGTGTTCTCCAGACCCCATGTTCAAGCATCTCTTACTGCTCTGGTTCCAACCTGGGCCCCAGATGTGTCCTCCTGCCAGTTCCATCTAGGAGACCCTGGCCAACTTACTTAGCCTTTCTCAGCCTCAGCTTTCTCAACTACACAATAGGAATAATATTACCACCAATTGGATTATTTACAGGAATTAAGTAAACTAATACTCATAAGTACTTTACACATGCTAAGCAACCAATACTAGCTGTTTTTAATTTTTTTTTTCTGGCTTTGTGTCTCACCTCTCCTTTCTTACTGGACAACCCTATCTTTGGTTTCTCCTCCAAGCCCAATACATCTTTCTCCACACTTCCACCAAATTTGTAAATCAGAATCTGAATGGGAGTTTGCCCACAGGCTCTAAACCTACCCCATCTGGCCGCCTTAGATCACAAAATACTATCTGATGACTTTGAAGCAAAATTCTTCCCCTGAGTGTCAGCCT
>NW_021873436.1:0-6286 GCF_006229205.1 Suricata suricatta | reverse complement strand
AAGGAGGGCACTCACTGGATCAAAAGTCGAAGGAGGAAGAGGTCCAGGGCTGGAGAGACGCAAGCCTCATGTTGGCTTTGCTAGTAGCCGTTTCATTTAATTTGGGGAAAGTCACTTAATTCTCTGAGTTTGTTCTCTCATCTGCAAAAGAGAGATGAAACTTAAACATCAGCATAGGACGTGTAAATAAAACAACTTCTGTTAAATACATGACATACACAGTTTGCCACTATAAAAAGAAGTATGTTTTTTGTGGAATCCTATAGACAATGTATCTACTCATAGAATATAGGGATATATATATATAAGTGTTTTGGTTTCCTGGGACTTCTATAACAAAGTACCACAAGCCAGATGGCTCAAAACAACACAAATGTATGATCTCACCATTCAGGAGGCCTTGGTTGGCTTCTAGCAGCGTAAATCCCATCTCTGCCTCTGTTGTTGCAACATGGCTTCTCCCTGTACGTCCCTGCGTGTGCCTCTGTCTACTCCTTTTTCCTATAAGAACACCAGTCATATTAGATTTCAAGCCCCCCCATTCCAGTATGATCTCAACCTTAACTAATTACATGTGCAAAGACCCTAATTACATCTGCAAACAAGGTCACTTTCTGTGGTTCCAGGTTGACGTGAATTTTGAGGGGGGACACTATTCAATCAAGTACAAGAAGTATATTCCTAACTTATCTTTATATTCATAATGGCTTCAATAAATTATTATTATTATAAGAATAGGATTTGGGCCTTCGAGGGGGGGAAACCTAAATGACTGAGGACTCAGGTCATGAAATTTGAATTCCATCTCTTGCTCTTCCCAGTTACATAGCCTTGGAAGCCATCTCCTCTTTAGTGGATAGTTTTTTCATCTGATAAACCTGGAGTACTACTTCAGAGTGTTTGGGGGAGGGCTAAGTGAAGTAATATATGCAATGCCGTAGCCTGGTACCTGGCCCAGAGGGACAGCACCTCGCTCACTCCAAGGAGCCTGACTTGTGCTGTAGGTAGGGTGACGTGGAGGTTTTTGTTCACAAAACCAAAGATGATCCATCATTTTCATCTAGCTGCAGACTAAAAGCACGATTTGCAGAGCCACCTGCATTGTTTTGACTAATCATTTTGCTACTGAGATTTCTCCAGGTCTTGTTGTTCAATACCAACATGAATGATTTACCACCACTGATGACTCGCATTCCATAAAAGTGCTGGTCCCTGTATCAATGTCCTTCGGTGTCTAGCATTTTAGTTTGTCCATCAACCTTATTTTTTTAATTTTTAAAAAATGTTTATTTATTATTTTTGAGAGAAAGGGAGAGAGAGAGAGAAAGAGAGAGAGAGAGAGAGAGAGAGCATGAGTGGAGGAGGGGCAGAGAGAGAGGGAGACACAGAATCCAAAAACGGCTCCAGACTCTGAGCTGTCAACACAGAGCCCAATGTGGGGCCCAAACCCACAAACTGTGAGATCATGACCTGAGCGGAGGTCAGACGCTTAATTGACTGAGCCACCCAAGAGTCTCTGCCCATCAACTTTATAATACTTTATTGCTCTCCTCCAAATAACACTGGCTTAAAATATAACCATCATCATTATCTTCTACTTCCTTTTGTTGTTTTGGAAAGAATACTATTTGAGTATATAAATAAATAAGAGGTCATAAAACTATATCTTCCACAGATATACATCTTGGCTTATATTGGCCATATTCCAGGAGTTCATTGTTTATCATCTGATAATGACATATAAATTTTTTTAATCAATATATTCAGTCTGTGGTAGTCACTATTTTATCTTAAAGAAAAGTCACTCTTATACCTTTGAATATTCTTAAAACTTGGTTTGAAACTGTATTGGTTTCCTGTTTTTTCCTGTTGGTTTGATTGAGTTAACACTCAATTTTGTGGGGTGCCTGGGCGGCTCAGTCGGTTGAGCGTCGGCTTCAGCTCAGGTCATGATCTCACAGCTTGTGGGTTTGAGCCCCGCATTGGGCTCTGTGCTGACAGCTAGTTCAGAGCCTGGAGCCTGTCTTCAGATTCTGTCTCCCTCTCTCTGACCCTCCCCTACTAATGCTGTCTCTCTGTCTCTCAAAAATAAATAAAACATTAAAAAAAAAAAAAAACCAGACACTCAATTTTGCTAGTTTGCTGTCTTCCAATATACTATACTGAGAAGCCTGAAGGAGAACTAACAATTTGAATAAGCTCTTTGCTACTCATGGTGCACTTTTAATTTTTACTTTTTTAAAAGTTTATTTTCTTTTATTTATATTTTAAATATTTCTTTATTTTTGAGAGAGAGAGAGAGAATGAGTCAGGGAGAGGCAGAGAGAAAGGGAGACAGAAGCCCAAGCAGGCTCTGTGCTGTCAATGCCAAGTACATGGGTCTCAAGTCCACAAGGTATGATGATCTGAGACAAAGTCAGATGCTCAACCCCCTGAACCACCTAGGCACCCTCGAGTTTATTTATTTACAAGTAATCTCTACACCTGGCAAAAGGCTTGAACTCACATATTCTTCTGATTGAGCCAGCTAGGGACCCTGATGCAATTTTTTTTAAGTTTATTTCTTTAATTTGAGAAAGAGAGAGTGCAAGCAAGGGAGGAGCAGAGAGGGAGAGACAGAATCACACACACAGGCGCTTCGCTGTCATTGCAGAGCCTGATGTGGGGCTTGAACTCATGAACCGCGAGACCATGACGGGAACCGAGATCAAGAGCCAGGCACTCAACTGACTGAGTTACCCAGGCATTCCAAAAGGTTTCTTCTTTTTACTGTTTATTTATTTTTGAGAGAGAGAGAGCGCATGCGCACAAGTGTGGGCGGGCAGAGAGAGATGGAGAAACAGAGGATCCAAGGGGCATATGTGGAGCTCAAACTCAGGAACTTCAAGATCATGGCCTGAGGATGAAGTCAGGTTCAACTAATTGAAGTGTCCAGTGTCCACTTTAATATCAAGAGTCCAAACTCTTTGATTTCATTGATTTTGTGAAGCGACATATGGATACAGCACAGTCGTGTAGTACTGGATGCACTATGCTTCCAGTCCCCAAATGGGCAAATTCTCTTTGATCTGAAGAACAACTATATACTACTGCCTGTTATAAAGTGCATGCATAATTAGGCAGGCAGGGAATTTCACAATGTAAAGTTTACAATTTACAATGACTTGTAAATTAAGACAAATCGTGTGCTAATATCAAATCTCTGGGAGCCCAAGGTTGTATACCAACTGCCTGAACCTAGAGAAGTAAAATGCAGCAGAATGCCCGGTAGTTCATTTGTAACAAGTTGCATATGCTCTAGATTTGGTATTTTGGCTCTACTTGTCTTCCCGAGTGTATCTATGCCTTCCTTTTGATTCATTTTACAGTGAGTACAGTGATTTCCATTTATAAGAGCTTCATATGACAAGGAAGTGCTTAATAAGGTCTCATGGCACATGTGCAAGAGACCACACTACACTGTTCTTGTCTTCTGAATTCAGCAGGAGATGAAGCAAGAATTTTTTCTCCGTGTTTCATCTCTGTGTCTGTGCTATGTTAGCCTGGTATTCCACCAGATATAAATTTTTTTTTTAAAGGAACACAGATTTCACAAGTTTGTGGCTTTCTTTTAAAACTCCTGGATGGTATTGCAAAAGGAAAGTGATTCCCCACTCCTTTTTAAATTGCACTTTGCAAAATAAAAATGTAAACATTTTTCGGATTTATTTCGGAACATTCTAAAACCCCAGGAATGTTTGGTGATATAAACCCACGCAGATTAAGCAATTTAGAGATTTGGAGTAAATAGGCACCTCTCCGCAGCGGGTTTGGTAAAGAGAATGCATTTCAACACATGTTCTGCCACAAAGTATTTGGGAGTCTTAAGTCAGAGCTTCAGAATTCCTTCTGAAAAGGACAAAAGAGAGACTTCCTGTCATTTTGATTGGTTTCTGCATGTGGGACCAATATGGGCAATGCAGAGTTTAAACAGATGCAAATGGTGAGGGGTGGCGGCACAGCCCGGGCTTGCTTTCCATATTTCTCCACATCCAGATCGAAGTCAGTCTCTCCCAGGAACTTCCACCGTGGACTTCCACTGAATTACAGCACGCTTGAATGGTTTATTTCACCAATATTTGCTTATGGAAATAAAGGGGAGTGACGGCGCAGGGGGAAGGAGAGGAATGGAGGAGGGGTTTGAGAGCGAGGGAGGCTCGACCACAGCACCAGTAACCTTGTCTGATGTGATCATTAACCTTTCTGGAAAACGCAGCTGGCAGTTCTCTGAGGCTCGTCCTTAGAATGTGAGGAGAGCCGCACAGATATTGCCCGGGCAATTCAAAGATTCTTTGGTTTACGCCGAGAGCTACTGCTTCGCTTCCGTGCGGCAGAAAAATGCGGTTGCAACAATTCTTTTTCGCATTTTTAATTGTTGTGATGAGTCTTCTTCTTATCAACGGACAGAGACCAGGTAGGACTTTGATACATTTGTATCGAGTAACTTGTTTATGCCTGTTTGGGTTCGTGGGCCTGAGCATGATTGTGTCGTGTTGAAAATCACTATGTGTGCTTAGAGGTATTGGGGGTAAATGTGCAGGATTTCGGAAGTATGTTATTTATCCATTTAGGCCTATTATTTGTATAGTTTTTAAAGTCGATGGATTTTTAAATGCTGATAAATATTTGCCACCGTTTTTCTAAATTCAGAGAAAACTGATTCCTAAGCTATTTTAGGTATATTGTCCTTACAAATAAAAAGAAATAGAACTGGTTTATTCATTACAGAGGTGAACAAACTTATGTATTCTTAGGTAAAATGCAAAATCCAAAGCAGATGATTGGAAGACTATATTGCTGGCTAGAGTAGGGCAATGTTAACAACTTGAATTAACAACATGAACACCACGTGACAAAATGCAGATAAAATCTTATGACAGGTTATTGTAGCTGTTATTTGTGATTATATAATTAGATGTCTCACTTAAAAATACAAGTTTTAGTATTATTGTGCTTATAGAGCCAAAAATGTCCAAATACTTACGGTCAAGATAATATCAATTTACTTGACACATTTTTCAAAGATGATATCTGCTGTGTTCATAACCAACAGGAATTTAGTGTGTAGAGTTATTCTAATGTGCTTTTACATCAAAACCAAGTATCTAAGATTTCAAAGCACTGGCATCTAAAAAAAAAAAAAAGAGAAGAAAAAGAAAGTTTTCTGACTCAGGAATGAACAAACCCAAATTTAAATAGAAAGATGGTAATATCCATTCCAAACATGTTAGATTGTTTTGATGGTAACGTACTTCTCCATTTAGAGCAGACAGTGGTGCGTAAATGGTTAAGGTTCAGTCTCTGACTTTTAGTTAAACAGAAGATTGATCACTGAGATTATTTCGGATGACGTGCCCTGGTTTGTCCTTTTACATAAATAAGAAAAAATTACAAATCAGCTATTCAGAAAGCAGTTGATCCCTTCTTCCAATTTATAGTAATTGCTAATCAAACTTTTCTGAAATACCAGGGCGCCTGGGTGGCTCAGTCGGTTGAGCGTCTGACTTTGGCTCAGGTCATGATCTCACGGTTCGTGGGTTCGAGTCCCGCATCGGGCTCTGTGCTGACCGCTAGCTCAGAGCCTGGAGCCTGCTTCGGATTCTGTGTCTCTTTCACTCTCTACCCCTCCCCTGTTCATGCTCTGTCTCTCAAAAATAAATAAAATGTAAAACAAAACAAAACAACTTTTCTGAACTACAGAACACCTTGGACAGTGTTCTTGTAAAATACCTGTGATTAATTCACTACATGAGATGAAAGATCCAATTTAAGAAGAAGTCCTGTGGAAGGAGGAGGTTATGACTGCTAGATCCTGCTGTTAGCATGAACTGTTAGGAATATACCCGGGTTTTGCATCATGTTAATTTTTATGCCGCAATCACATCGGAACCAGTAGCAAATAATCACAATATAGTTTGGATCCAAAATATTCCCTTACATTCTCCAGGTTAAATAACAGTTCATTTTCTGAAAAATGCTCCTAATCCCCCCCCCCCGCCCTTTTTTTTCCGCAGCTAACTTGGCGTTGAGAAGAAAATTGCACAGACACAATTGCCTTCAGAGGAGATGTATGCCTCTCCATTCCCGGGTGCCCTTCCCCTGAGGTATTTCTGGTAAGAAATTGTTTTGCTACACATAGGCAGTATTCCAAATTCGATGTATCGAAGAAGGTTTATTTATATTTTGTTATATGTGATAATACCTTTAAGGTGATACCAGTTTGAGGGATGCGTCCTAACAGATGAAA
>NW_021873435.1:0-777 GCF_006229205.1 Suricata suricatta | reverse complement strand
TTTTTTTTTTGTCCATGTAGCAAAATCATTCCTGTAACAAGTCTACCATCACCACTATTATTACACATTTTGCTATACGTAGTAAATGGTGCATACAAGCAAAAGGATGAAACAGCAGATGTAACAGAAAATGGAAGAAGCAGAATTACACAGTTATAATGGTAATTACAGTATGATCGTCTAGTCAGGAAATTCAAGAGAAGTAGAGACCATCATTATATGTTATAAGAGAATTCAGTGCAATGTTCAGTATAAAATTAAAATTTCAGAAATTGTTAGTTGTCATATACATATTATATTCAGTACTGCAGTATATTTAAGAAAAAATACTGTTTATAGGACAGGTATCACATTTTAAAAATCTACCCGAAATGTGCAAAATCAGCATAAAGATACTTTAAAACTTTTTACTGAGGTACATAGGAAAAAGTGTGAGAAAATGGACTCTTGTCCATTTTGCTAAGATTCAATATGATCGAGTAATAATTATCACCAAACTACTCTATGAACTTACACTTTCCCATACAAATATTGTACAGGGTGGGATTTTTTTTGTCTTATTTATTTAAATTTTGGAACCAGGCAAACTGACATTAAAATTCATATAGATCATTTAACATTTGAAAAAAAGGAAAAAGACCAAAGAGTGGTAACTATCTCTACTTAATATGTAATTACATGTTAAAATTGTATTAATGCACTTTGGAGCTGGTGTCTAAATAGGCAAGATGATAAGACGTATAAAGTCCTAAAATATGGCAAAATGCACGAATATCT
>NW_021873434.1:0-777 GCF_006229205.1 Suricata suricatta | reverse complement strand
TTTTTTCAGAAATCCCAAGAGAACATTGTTAGTTTTATTTTCCATGACAATAAAATCACTATTACATGCAGGGTGTATTGTGACTGGGGTTTTATAATTTAGCTTAAGTTTCCTTAAATTATTTGCAGCACTATTTCTTTTTAACTATCACATTTTGTCAGTCTCTCTGTATTTAGCTTTCCCTTTATACAACACTTGTTTTTCCTCTTTATGTATTAAGATGGTTTACAAAAAATCAGGAATCATTTGAATAGTTTGTCTGTCAAGCAAAATCTCCATTTGTTCATGTTTCCTAGGTGTTGTCACTTTCTCAAGCTTGTGTATTTCAATTCATGAGAAAGTATTTTTCACAAGCCCAGCGTCATAGGGTTGAGCTTCACAGAGGTAACATCATTTTCTAGAAACAATATTCTGCCTCCTAAATCCAAATTATACCCCTGGCTTTCTGGAGATTTTGTGTTGGTGTGGTGGTCTTAGAGACCATTGAGCTAGATACTGAACACCCATGCCTGCCTGCAAACATCGAATAGCAATACCTCTGTATGAAGGAAGGGCAGTTTTTGTTTTCTACAAATGACTTAGCAAGAGTCCAGTACCTGGGTTGTATAGTACAGAGAAAAAACAGTTGATTGCAATCATCTCTTCTGAATGTGAAATCCAGAACTGCCACTGACAGGCATTCCTGGGCCCCCCAAACACAGAAATTGTACAAATGCAGTAAAGTAGAATAAAACTTCAGTTACTAAGACCAGCAAAAAATGGCTCTGTAACTATACC
>NW_021873433.1:0-777 GCF_006229205.1 Suricata suricatta | reverse complement strand
AAATCTTGCCATTTGCAATGATGTGGATGGAGCTAGAATGTACTATGCTAAGTGAAAGAAATCAGTCAGAGAAAGACAAATACTGTACAATTTCACTCATATGTGGAATTTAAGAAACCAAACAAATGAACATATGGGAAAGCGGGGGGGAGAGGAGAGAGGGAAACAAGCCACAAGGGACTGTTAACAGAGAACAAACTGAGGGCTGATAGAGGGGGGCTGATGGGGGATGGGCTAGGTAGGTGATGAGTATTAAGGAGGTCACTTGTGATGGGCACTGGGTGCTGTACATAAGTGATGAATCACTGAATTCTACTCCTGAAACCAATATTGCACTGTATATTAACTAATTAAAATCCAAATTAAAAAAGAAAACAGGCAAAATTACACCAGAAGTGAATCTCTACTGTTGTTTAGAAAGCATGGTCTCTATAATTAAACCATTCTAAGAAAGAGACAAAAAGTAAAGCATTCTGAGAATTATAATTTTTCAGAAAGTTAGAAGACAAGCTAGTATGGATAGAAGAAATAGACCGCCATGAGAACCTGGAACTTTTCTTAGGATGGTCATACATTAACCAATGCTGATCTGAGAAAGGGATTTGGCCCCCATATCTGTGGTTTGGGAACGGGACTCAGATCTGTTAATTCACTGTGTCCTTTGACAGATATCGACTATTGTGTCTCTTGGCAGTTACCAGCTCTAGTGAGGTCTTGCTTTGCCTGAGGCTATGTAATGATTAAAACCACAATCTGTACCTTTTGACCACTGTCACG
>NW_021873432.1:0-777 GCF_006229205.1 Suricata suricatta | reverse complement strand
TTAAGTCTTAGACAAGCATGTCCTCAGGTTCAGGGCCATGGGGCCCAGAAGTCTACCGTTTCTAGAAGCACCCCCAGCAACCCTAAGTGATTTGGGTTCAGGCAGGGCAAGGCCCCCCATATTGAGAAACAGGCTCCAGGTACAAGGGAGATCTTGGTGCATAAGGGCCATGTAGCTTTCATTTTATTTTTATTTATTTATTGTTTAAAGTTTACTTATTCATGGGAGTGAGAGGGCGTGCACAGGTGGGGAAGGAGCAGAGAGGGACAGAGAATCCCCCGCAGGCTCCGTGCTGTGGGCCCAGAGCCTGACACAGGGCCCACTGAGCCACCCCGGGGCTCCTGTCCTGCACGTGAGAAGACGTTGCGGTGCTGCTAGTGACACAGTCCCAGCCGCTAATGGGAGGCCGGGCGGAGCTGGCGGCATGGCTGGGGTGAGGGGTGTAGGGACAGGGCTTCATGGGGCCATCAGGTCACAAGCAGGACATGTTGGTAAAGAACTGTCCTCAGGCAGCGCTTGGGAGCCACCTGTGTGGGGAATCCGTGCAGCCGGGGACGGAGACCAATGGGGTGCGTGCTGCCGATGACGCACGTTTTCCTTGGTGACTTCATAATCAGGAAGTACAGTTACAACTATTTTGATTTTGAATCGTCCCTGAGGTGTAACTCCAGGCTCTGATCCGACGGCAGGAGGATCTTGTCTCCTGAAACTGTAACCTTAATGACAGGCATATGCTCAGAATTGCAGGGTGTATGGTATTGTCACCTTTTTTTTTTT
>NW_021873431.1:0-777 GCF_006229205.1 Suricata suricatta | reverse complement strand
TTTTAAATACTTTAGTTTTACATGTGTCACCTATAACTATACTCTCCATGTAAAGGATGCGTAATTACAAAAGACTTGATATTAAAGTCACATAAATATTTAGGAAGTTTGATTCCACTTCTTCCTTATTCTCACAAAAAGCATTAGTTACTGATTACAGAAATAACTGGTACCCTTATTCTCATTTTTACACAGTGTCCAAACACAATGGACTGAAGTAAAACTTCCTGATTTCATAGATGACATTGGTACAACAAATAAAGAGCAGAGAACATGTTTGTCCTCTGCGGCTCTGAGTGGCTGGGGCAGAAATGTGCCCCAGGACACGGTATGTGCTGGGAAGCCTTTCCTACCCCGTCCATCCATCCGATCGGCTGTTCCCTCTTCCGCCCAGCTGGCTCCTGCGTATATTTTTACTTGTCACCCTGTATTGCCCTTGTAGCTAATGACGAGCGCTGGACTGACACCTGGCACAGAGTGGGTCCCCAATAAATGTTGAACAAATTAAAAAATTTGACATTCCTATGGCATTTACTAATGAACAAGTTCTTTAAAAAAACTGAAGAAAACTACAGTTCGCTTTCCTGAGACAGCAAACATAACAGACATAAGCTGCGAGATCTGTTAATTAAGAATTTCTCTTTTCAAATCTGCTGCCTGCCAAATGGGTGTCTCAGCCGGTCTGTTGCTGTTTTCTGCTTTGTTGTTTGTGAAGAACCAGGAGGAGCAGCACACACACTGGGATGCCTCTGCGGGGCGGGGGGGTGGCAGCTCTCA
>NW_021873430.1:0-777 GCF_006229205.1 Suricata suricatta | reverse complement strand
AATCTACAAAGAATTTAGCAAGCTAGTATGTTACTTAAGCAATGTTAAAAACTCCATGGTATCCTACTACACTAGCGACAACCAATTAGAATGTAATTTTAAAAAGTATTCCATTTACAAAACAACCAAAGAATATAACTAGCATGAAATATATGAAAGACATTTATGAAAACATCATAAAGTATTATATAGTAACATAAAAGAAGACCTAACTAAGTGGGGAAATAGACTATGCTCATGGTTGGGAAAACCCAGTATCACACAAATGTCAGATCTTCTCCCAAATTAATCTACAAATTAAATGGAAATCCAAACAAATTTTCAGGAGACTTTACTCTGGGTTTTGGCAAGCTGAGCCTAAACTTCAAGTGAATAGTAAAGGGTGAAGAATATGTAAGAAGATTTTGAAAGAAAAAATACAAGAAATGTAAAAAAAAATACATAAAAAGGTATCTTTCCAGATATCAATACTTATTATAAAATGAAATAAGTATAACAATGTGGCATTGGCAAAGAGACAGAAAAATACACCAACTAATCAGGACAAAAATGTCCAGAGAAAGAACTTGCAAGTGTGGAAATTTGGTACATAACAGAAGTGACATTACACCCCAGTGTAATAAGATGTCCATTCAATAAGTGATGCAGGAACAACGTGTTACCATATGGAGGGAAAAGATTAGACCTTCACTGTGTACCATATATCTGCTCAACTCCAGAAGGGTTAAAGACTCAAATGTGAAAAGCAAAACCTCAAGACTTGGAAGTGATAATGTA
>NW_021873429.1:0-777 GCF_006229205.1 Suricata suricatta | reverse complement strand
GTTGTGGGAAATTAAAAACAAAAAAAAGATGACTAACTTGCTTGGGGAGTGAGGAACATCAATCCCAGCTACTTCCAGGAAGTGACTGAACTGCTATTACCTTGACTTTATCCTCCACAGGCTTTCCATCTTCTGGATCTGCTTCCTTTCTCCCCAGGCTACCAGCCAAGGCTTCTACAGCATCATCGGGCACCATCTCTTTCTAAAAGCATATTCGTGGATATACTAAGAAGATAGTTAATCACTCCTTTTAAAAGAGACTACAACAAACAATTCAGAAAGGCATATCCTTATTTCAGGCTTGGATAAGAAGCACAGTCATCTTTTAATAATTTGAGTTTCCAAGTGAATTGGAATCTATGTTTAGGGACACCTGGGTAGCTCAGTTGGTTAAGCATCCAATTCTGGATGGCTCAGGTCATGATCTCATGGTTTGTGAGTTTGAGCCCCTTGTCAGGCTTTGCACTGACAATGAGAAGCCTGCTTGGGATTCTCTCTCTCTCTCTCTCTCTCTCTCTCCCTTTTTGCTACCCATCCCCCTCAAATAATTTTTAAAAAATCTTTAGAATCTCTGTTTTAAAAACCTAAAATATTAAATATTAGACTAAATTTCTTACATTAAGCATTAAGCGAGTGCAACATGTGTTGACAAGGAGAAACTTAACATAATCTAACCCAGAGTCTTGGTTTGGAAATAAGGAAGACAACGGAATGGGTATACCTCAGAGAAGTGGAAAGCCAGCAGAGAAGTGACTTTTACGGTGATCATTCTAGAGA
>NW_021873428.1:0-777 GCF_006229205.1 Suricata suricatta | reverse complement strand
TTTAAAGTGTACAGTTGAACCTGTCTATATATTCACAGAATTATTTATCAATCACCACAATCAACTTTAAGACATTTCCATCATCCCCAAAGGAAGCCCTGTCCCACTGAGATATGGCTCCCAAATCTCTGCATCCCGCCCCACCCCCAGCCCGAGACAAGCACTAATTTACTTTCTGCCTCAAAGAATCTGCTGGTTCCGGACATTTGATGTAAATGGAAATCATACAATATGTGGTCCTTTGTGACTGGCTTTTTTTGACTTTGCATAGTGTTTTCAAGGCTCATCCATACTGGAGAATATATTTCTTTCTTTTTCTTTTAATTTTTTTAATGATTATTTATTTTTGAGAGAGACAGAGAGAGAGACAGAGAGCAAGGGAGGGGCAGAGAGAGAGGAAGACACAGAATCTGAAGCGGGTTCAGGCTCTGAGCTGTCAGCACAGAGCCCGAGGCTGGGCTGGAACTGAAGGACAGTGAGATCATGACCTGAGCCAAAGTGGGATGCTTTACCTACTGAGCCACCCAGGCACCCCAAAGAGCATATTTTGCTTTCCATCACTGAGTAGTATTGCATCGCATGGGTACGCCACCTCTTCTTTATCTCTTCAGCCTTTGATGGGTGTTTGGCTATTCCGCTTTCTGACTGTTACACATAGCGCTGTTTATAGACATTTACATGTGAGTTTCATGTGGACCTACAGCTCTTTCCTGGCTGTACACTCAGGAGCAATTCTACGTTTAACCATCTGTATTTTCTAATGTGGCTGCACCCACC
>NW_021873427.1:0-777 GCF_006229205.1 Suricata suricatta | reverse complement strand
ACTTATTTCACTCAGCATAACACCCTTGAGTTCCATCCACATTGCTACAAATGGCCAGATTTCATTCTTTCTCATTGCCATATAGTATTCCGTTGTATACATAAACCACATCTTCTTGATCCATGCATCAGTTGATGGACATTGAGGCTCTTTCCATGATTTGGCTGTTGTTGAAAGTGCCGCTATGAACATTGGGGTACATGTGCCCCTATTCATGAGCACTTCCGTATCCCTTGGGTAAATCCTTAGCAGTGCTATTTCTGGGTCATAGGAGAGTTCTATTGTTAATGTTTTCAGGACCCACCAAACTGTTTTCCAGAGCAGCTACATAAGTTTGCATTCCTACCAACTGCGTAGGAGAGGGTGCCCATTTCTCCACATCATTGCCAGCACCTATAGTCTCTTGATTTGCTCATTTTAGCCATTCTGACATGAGGTGCTATCACAGTGTGGTTTTGATTTGTATTTCCCTGATGATGAGTGATGCTGAGCTGATCTGTTGGCCACCCGAGTGTCCTCTCTGGAGAAGTGTCTGTTCACGTCTTCTGCCCATCTATTCACTGGAGTTTTTGTTTTTTGGGTGTGGAGTTTGGTGAGTTACTTACAGATTTTGGATACTTGCCCTTTATCCAAAATGCCATTTGCAACTATCTTTCCCCATTCTGTTGGTTGCCTATTAGTTTTACTGATTGTTTTTTTGCCATGCAAAAGATATTTGTCTTGATGAGGTCCCAATAGTTCATTTTTGCTCTTGATTCCCTTGCCTTTCAGGTGTGT
>NW_021873426.1:0-777 GCF_006229205.1 Suricata suricatta | reverse complement strand
TCCCTAATACCTCGCATGAGACTCCCATTTCACACTGCAGAGTTCTGCTCCTGCCTACTGTTTGATGCCTTTCTCGTGTGAGTTGTTTGTAGAGAGGGCGCTAAACTTAATGAGGACCTTGACTTTGAGTATGGAATCTCTCCATACCTGCCTGTTGGATTCCAAAAGGCTATTTGCTTCCCTTTTAAAAGCTCTGTGGCCTTGACCTTATGTGCTGTGATAAAAACTCAGGCAGATACGCTGAAATTCAAAGAACCTAGGATGTGGGCCTGGGTAGCTCAGTTGGTAAGGCATCAGAACCTAGGATGCATTTCCCCTATGTTGTATCCCTAAGGTCCAAATTATGACAGAAGAGCCTAGTCCATTTTCTCCCGTTTTCTCGTCCTTTCCAAAAGGTAACTCAACTGCATAGCTTGCTTCACAGTCCTCAGAAAGACGAATTCTCAAACTTGGGAACTCTGCATTGAAGACCCTGTGCCAAGACTTCAAAGTCAGGTTCCCAGCCCTCGCTAGAAGTTAGCAGTGCACGTGGTTATGACCTGGGGTGCCTCAAAGTGCACAAGAAACCTTCCTCTTCACATGCACTTTCCCCCATTTTCATGTTGTAGACGTGCAGTCAGAGATAATGAGAAAGGAAATGATCAAAGGAAAGGGTTGAGGATGGATTTGAACCCAGCTTTGGATCGCTGTCCTTAGCCTGATAGGTACCAGGTTTTCATTGTCCTTTGAGGGGATTTTTGTGAGGAAGGTGGAGGATTTCAGCGCTAATGAGCCTTT
>NW_021873425.1:0-1601 GCF_006229205.1 Suricata suricatta | reverse complement strand
CCGCATTACAGCCAACACAGCACTGGGACTCAGAGCCCAACGAGAGCCTAGTACAGACATAACCACTTAAGATCTGAGTACCCCCGGGGTGAATATGCAGGTGCTGCGAGCCTGGCATCCCCAGGCAGGAGAGTTATTTCTGCCTTGCCCACTTTTTCATCGTTACTCGTTGGGAAGACAATGTGAGATCATATATGTATTAGTTAGGTTATTGATTCAGTTGCATGTGAATTCTCTCTACCAGAATAAAGACTGCATTTCCCAGCCTCTCTTGCAGCTGAGTGTGGCCCTAGAATGACCTCTGGACTCTGGATGTGAGTGGGAGGCCTCCTCCAGGACATGCCCCCCCCTTGACTTTTCCCACTGTGGGGAGAATGTAGGTGGCGAGCCATCCTGAGCCCCAGCAGGATGGACAAGACCAGAGGCACCCGCATTCCCAGTGACGGCTCCAGCAGCAGACATGCTCCGTTCAGACTCTTCCCTCAAAGAAATAAATTTCTACCTTGGTGAAGCCGCTTCAATTCAGCTGCCTGTGGCGTGTCTCTATCACACCAATTCAGAATGACAAATGCCCTGAAGATTTTTGTATGGGATTTGTTATATGGTGTTTGAAGAATAATTAAAAATATATATATTGCTGATTTAGAAGCGTACATAGGTTACATTCTTAGCTCTTCACATAGAAGTAAGAATCCTCATGTGATCACTTGCATTTTTCTTCAGGAGCCCTTGGGCTGACCACATAGTTCTCCAAATTCTCTAGAGCAGGTCAGAATATGTCAGTAAAGGAAGAATTGATGAAATGGAGACTTAGTTGGCCAGGCTGAGGACCAGCCCAGTATCGGCACAAATCCCCGCCTTGGGAAATCAACTCATTCCTCCAGGGAGGAAAAACAGTGCAGACTAGACTATCAGAGAGCAGAGGAAGGGCAGAGATTTTTCATTTCCCCTAACCGCCGCTTCTACAACTTTGCCTCATGTTACCATGGTTACCACATGACTTTTGAATTAATTTCTACAGAAGCAGCATTTGTGGCCTAGCACAGCATAGCAGTTACCCAGGTGCCCTCATTATTAATAGAACATACAGGCTATCTGTTAAAAATATACACTACATATTTTCCAACACTGTTCGCCAGTATTCAAATTGGAGGCATAGAATCGGGGGCACAATGAACAGAATGGGGGAAAAATACAGCCTTAGTCCTTTACGATGGCTTTGAATACCTAACCTTTAGATGTAGCTTCTTTAGAATATTGGTTACTAGTAAGGCCATAAAACCAGGTTCTAAATAACACATTAAGTGGCAAATATGGAATAAGTTTTTGTAAAGGAAATGTTTTATCATAACTTGAAGATTTTTGTAGGTCTTTCATTCAAAAAGAATTCCACCAAACTAGAATACACAGATGAATCATCTCCTCCTACCTAGAATGCATCAGAATTCGTGATGGGTTTTCTAGCTTTCTGTTTCTCATTCTATAAATCAAACTGCATTTGGCCATGAAGACAATATCTCAGAAACATTTCTATTGTATTATTTATCTGTTAAGAATCTGAATATTATTTTGTTTGGTCAGTTCTCACTCCCTTAGACTAC
>NW_021873424.1:0-777 GCF_006229205.1 Suricata suricatta | reverse complement strand
GGTAAAGAGCCCAAGTTTTATAACTCTTGACTATAGATATAACACACGCATACATATTTCAGGTAATTCTTGAGGTTTTTGAAGGGTCTAGTGCTCAGTCCCACATTTCACTGTTATACCCTTTCTATTGTGTTACATGCACCTTGAATTGAACAAGAGAGTATAATATTTCACAAAGTAACCAAGATGCTTTGATCCTCCCAGATATGGTCCATTGTGTGAAGCTCTAACTCTACTCACTAAACTCAGAGCTGAAAGAATCATGCAAAGAGTTTTAATCTCATCTTTGACATTTTTAATAGTCTTTATTTTCTTTTTTTAGTTTAATTTAATTTATTTTTTAATTTATAGCTAATTGTCAAGTTGGTTTCCATATAACACCCAGTACTCTTCCCCACAAGTGCCCTTCTCCGTGACCATCACCCCACTTCCCCTTCCCCTCTCCCCCTTCAGACCTCAGTTTGTTTTCAGTATTCAAGAGTCTTTCATAATTTTTCTTAAATTATAACACTAGCAAACATGCTTTCCAGTAGATTATAAACAATACCAATGGGATGCCTATAAAGTATTTTTAATTCTGGAAATTAAGGTAAGTTTTTAAAAAATAAAAGCATGGGGCAACCTTATGTGAAATGATAAGCTTTAAATACACAAGGCAGAAAATTTGAAATTACAAATAGATGTATTTGGTAGTCACTTAGCTTCAATGAAACTGTAAATGTTGGCTATTCCCCAATTTCAACACATTGTGATAGTTGATGATTCACCTATGATGAT
>NW_021873423.1:0-777 GCF_006229205.1 Suricata suricatta | reverse complement strand
ATTCTATTTCTCTGTAGTGTAAAAAGCACAGCAGGATCTGGGGCCTGTGTGCCACACCTGTGGCCACCTTCTTGGTCCTCTGAGGAGGTTTCAGAGGCACCTTATGTGGTTGCCAGCACCCTTGATACTTTTTTGAGAGGAGTGTACGTGGGATGCAGCCTGGCTTGGGATCAGAGACTGTCTCCCACCACACCAAGCAACAATGCATAAAGGGGAGGACAGTCCCTCCCACAGTGGGAGACTCTTAATCCCAAAATGCCCATCTCCCCTAGCCTGCCCCAGTGCCTGAGATGCCACCATTTGCATCCTCTTTCTGGTTAAGCTAGAGAATCCTTATTTTACTCCAAATATGTTTGTGTTTCTCATGAACCCATTGTCCATCCTGGGGAAAGCTGGCTGGCTCAGATCCGACTGGCAGGACAGCAATGGTCTGGGGGCTGGTGGGGTAGGTTGGTGAGGAGCAGACACTGACCTCATTGCTCCCTGACACTGCTGTACTCTTCTAAATGGAGAGAAGAGGGGCCCCTGGGTGGCTCAGTCGGTTAAGTGTCCGACTTCTGCTCAGCTCATGACCTGATGGCTTGTGAGTTTAAGCCCCATGTCAGGATCTGTGCTAACAGCTCAGAGCCTGGAGCCTGCTTTTGATTCTGTGTCTCCCTCTCTCTCTCTGCCTCTCCCCTCACTCACTAACTGTCACTTGCTCGCTCTCTCCCTCTCTCTCAAAAAGAAACATTAAATAAATAAAAATAAGTAAATGAGAGAGAAGAGACAAGACTC
>NW_021873422.1:0-777 GCF_006229205.1 Suricata suricatta | reverse complement strand
GTGCATTTTTTTAGTATTTCATGTTTTTCTGAAAAGAATGTGTAACTGAATTTTGGGTATTAGTTTGCATATCTCTTGTTTTGAAGGAAAGCATTACATTATCCAAATTTTGTAAATGTATTCTTGTTTTTGTCTGCATTAATTCATTAGTTTTTCAGAGATGAGTGTTCAAATCTGTAAATATTGCTGATGTATTTCTACCTATGAGTCTCTCAGTTTTTAAGTTTATGCATTTGGAGGCTATATTATAGGATGCAAATGTACCTTTGATCATTATATTCCTATTATTAGCATCACTTAATTTTCTTCTTTATCTTTTAGTTATTTCTTTAAGAGAATTATATTTTGTTTCTTATTAAAATGGAAGTTCTAGCTTTCTTTTGGTTCATTGTTACCTGTTATATCTTTTCCTTTTCCTTCAATCTTCAATCTTTTATTTTGCTTCATAGACAATTTGTTACATATGATTTTGTAATCCCAAGCAGGCTCCACACTGACGGTACAACCTGATGCAGGACTCAAACTCATGAACCATGAAATCATGATGTGAGCCAAAACCAAGAGTCGGACATTTAGCTGACTCAGCCACCCAGTCACCCCCTCACTTAGATTTCTTGTAATTATTGTGATAAGACTCTTTTTGCTATTTTAATATAGTCTATTTATTTGACATTCCTTTTACTTATTTTTCTTGCTTTCCATCATATATTGTACCCTTTATCTGTAAGGTATATATTTTAAGATCCCCAATAGATGCCTGAAACCATGGATAATAAT
>NW_021873421.1:0-777 GCF_006229205.1 Suricata suricatta | reverse complement strand
GGGGGGGGGTTGTGGGGTTTTTGCTTTATTTTTTATTTCTTTTCAGCTTCTCAGTTGCTTCTTCTATAATTGAAAGATGACTGTAGGGAAATGCAGACCATGATGGCAGTTTTCTTTAGATTTCCTTCTTCCAGATTTTGACCACACAATTCTTTACCACACTGTTACCTCTACTGTGCTCTCACAAAGATTTTTTTATGGTACTGGCACAAAAACAGACACATAGACCAATGAAATGAATACAGAACCCAAACTGGACCCACAAATGTATGGCCATTTAATCTTTGACAAAGCAAGAAAGAGTATCCAATGGAGAAAAGGCAGCCTCTTTAACAGGTGGTGCTGGGAGAACTGGGCAGCAACATGCAGAAGAAGAATGAAACCAGACCACTTTCTTAGACCATACACAAAAATAAACTCAAAATGGATGAAGGACTTGAATGTGAGACAGGAAACAATCAAAACCCTAGAGGAGCAAGCAGGAAACAGCCTTCTTGACCTCAACAGCAGCAACTTCCTACTCGACACATCCCCAAAGGAAGGGAATCAAGAGCAAAAATGAACTACTGGGATCTCATCAAGAAAAAAAAGCTTCTGCACTGCAAAGGAAACAATAAAAAAAAAAAACTAATAGGCAATCAGACAGAATGGGAAAAGATAGTTGCAAATGATATATCGGATAAAGGGCTAGTATCCAAAATACACAAGGAACTCACCAAACTCCACACCCAAAAAATGAATAATCCAGTGAAGAAATGGGCAGAAGACATGAATAGA
>NW_021873420.1:0-777 GCF_006229205.1 Suricata suricatta | reverse complement strand
CCTGTTAGAATGGCTGTCA
This sequence comes from Suricata suricatta, assembly GCF_006229205.1. Lineage (NCBI taxonomy): Eukaryota > Metazoa > Chordata > Mammalia > Carnivora > Herpestidae > Suricata > Suricata suricatta. The sequence continues at coordinate 758 of NW_021873420.1, read as the reverse complement.
AGAAGACAAGAGACAACAGATACTGACTAGGATGTGGTGAAAAGGGAACACTTACACATTGTTGGTAGGGACCAACCACTATTGGAAAAATAGTTTTCTCAAAAAATTAAAAATAGATCTATCATACAGTCCACCAATTCTACTTCTGGGTATATGCCAAAGGAAATGAAAACAGTTTTTTTCAGCAAGACATATGTACTCTCGTGTTTATTGCAGCATTATTCATAATAGCCAAGAAATGTAAATAATCCAAATGCCAATCAGCAGATAAATGAATAGAAAAGATGTGGTACATATGCACAATGGAGTATTACTCAGCCATGAGAAAGGTTGACACCATCCCATTTGCAACAATATGGATGGACTTTGAGCACATTATGCCAAGAAAGACAAGTACTGTATGATATTACCCATATATGGAATCTAAAAACGTTATACCTGTAAAAGACAGAGTAATGTGTTGGTTACCAAGGATGGGTGGTGGAGGTGAGAATTCTGCTGTTGAAGGGAACAAGCTTGTAATGAGTAGTAAATAAGCCATAGAGATCTAATGCACCATATGGTGAATATAGACAATAGTACTATACTATAATTATGTAATGTGATAACTATCACTTCATGGGCAATCATATTACAATGTATGAATGTATCAAAGTAATACACCATACACCTTAAAATTACACAATGTTTCATGTCAAATTTATCCCATAAAATCTAAAAGACAAACAAAACAAAACAAAACAAACAAGCAAAAAGAT
>NW_021873419.1:0-777 GCF_006229205.1 Suricata suricatta | reverse complement strand
ACTCATACATCTCCTCAAGGGAACAATTGTTCTAACGCTAGAGAGCTCTTGGGCTATTATGCTCAGATTATCTTTATTATATATGGAAAATTCTATGAGATAGAATCTTGAACAACCCATCCATGAATGACCCAGAACCTGAGCACCTGTTCTATCCTGGCACCAGCATACAAAGTAGACATCCCAAACAGCAAATTGAGTCAAGACAAAGAAATAAGGAAGATTTGCAGGGAATTGGGTTGACATATAGGAATCTTCAGGGTCAAGTTCTAGTTCCTTTTCCTCAGCCAACTCCAGAAATACTGTCTTCATTCCAATTCCCATTGTCCCTTCACTTCTACCCCAGCCCCAATAGCTGTCCAATATCTGCTGATTTTTCTAGGACACATTGGCCCAGATCTCTGCTTTCTTGGCCAATTCCCAAGAGAAAACCAACTCACAAACCACCTCTGATCCTAACCCCACTCCAGTCAATTCCATCAGCCTGTAAAGTTTTTCTATGGGAAATAGGAGTGGATTCTTGTGTGAATAAACTCATAGCTGCCCTCTATTCTATCACGCCACTCATTAAAGCCATAGCCAAGAATCCTTTCCCTTTATGACCTACCAATCACGGACCATGCCAGTCTCTTAGCATGAGTATCTGCTTCATCTATAAAAAGAAATAGAGATAACAATTTAAAATAGGTTCTTCTTTAAATCTTGGATCTAATTTTAGAAGTTCTATTTTTCCTTCCACTTATATACTCTATTCCTCTTTCTGTTCGCACCCCCCCC
>NW_021873418.1:0-777 GCF_006229205.1 Suricata suricatta | reverse complement strand
TAACTGGCTGGTCTTCATATACTAGCAATCATTCATTATACAGTAGAGAGAATTCAATGACAAATATAAAACTCCTCAATTTGAGTGCTTTTGTTGCCATATTCAGCAAAATTTCATTCTGGACAATTATATAAGTATTTTTTTAACAAACAATATATAAATTTTTAAAATTTCAAATTTTTAGTTCAGTATCTGGTGTGTTGAGCCTTGATCCACAAGGAGCACATTGAATCAAGGTGGACATGAGCACCAATGTTGTCTTTGCCTAAATCCTCCGTGACTTTAGAACTGCTTTCTTCCCGTAGCTAAGATATAGATGTCTCTGAAAAGTGAGTGTGTGCTCAGAAATATTTATTAAGAAGCACTGTTAAATTCCCAGTTGAAACTCTTTGGAGTGCAAACACCAAAACAACAATAAAACTCAAAAATTTGCCAGGAACGTTTTTAAAATACAGTAGTTTTTGATGTTTGAGATAATGGTACTTTAAATCAAACTACAGAAAAATTTTCCCCATTGGAAAAAGCTGCTTTCACTTTCTTTTCACTGAAAAAAGTCTCTAAAAACAACCTGTCAAAATGCTGGATATATTTTTCTCGTTACTTTATAAACAAACAATTTCTATCCAACCACAGTGTTTTTTCAAAGCCATTAATGAGTAAATTGTTAACTGAACAATAAGATAGAGATGCAGAGCGCTTGAGATGAAAGATTTTTCATAATTAATTAGGCTGAAAGGACAGAGTTCTGATTGTCCCCTCCCTCTTCTCTCCTCTTAG
>NW_021873417.1:0-777 GCF_006229205.1 Suricata suricatta | reverse complement strand
TTTAGTGAAAGAGAAAAAATGTGAAATTTATTAATTGAAAATATGTATATATTTGGATGGGAGGTTTTGTTGTTTTTTGTTTTTTAATGCAGACTCCTACCACCTTGGAGAATAATTCCCAAGCAGAGTCTATTCCTTCCTGAGTGTGCTACTCACCACACTTTCTTTTCCTGGCAAACTCCTATTCATTCTTTATGTCAGAGCTCAGGAGCCACACTCTGTCACAGACGGTCCCTTCCAAGGACTCTGGCCAGCAAGTGCCTTCAATCTCCCCTCCACTCACAGGGACTGGCCCTACAATACATTTGTGCTAGCTTAAAAGTTCCAAACACCTTTGTTACCTATGACTAATCTAGAACTAGACTGAACTGGAACTAAAGTAAAGCTAGATTCTGTCTCTCAGAAGTTTGAATTTATAGACACTAATGAAATTCTCTTTATCAACAGAAACAAAGAAGCAAACTTGGGATCTATGGGATAGGCACCTTCCTCCTAGAACCGGAGGAAAGGATTTCATCCTTGCTTAGCTTTGCTACTGGCAATGTATGAAGAGATGATAGATAGATAGATAGATAGATAGATAGATAGATAGATAGATAAACAGATAGATAGATTTACTTTTGAGAGAGAGAGAGCAAGCAGGGGAGGGGCAGAGAGAGAGGGAGATAGAATCTCTGCGCTGATGGTGCTGAGCCCAGTGTGGGTCTTGAACCCAGGAACTGTGAGACCATGACCTGAGATGAAACAAAGAGTAGAAGGCTTTTATAACTGACTAAG
>NW_021873416.1:0-777 GCF_006229205.1 Suricata suricatta | reverse complement strand
AACAGATGCCCAAAGCCCTGGCCACTTAGTCCATTCTCCTTCCAGACCAGCTGCCTCCCCAGGGCTGGGACTAGACCAAGGCAGGCAAGGGGCCTGAAGCACAACATATAGGAAGGTGCTCTCTCTTGGGTTTGTGCAGGTCAGGCCCAGTACTTAAGGGAGTGCCTTCTGCAGTAACGCTTGCTGGTTCCTCCCCTGGTTTCCTCCCAGTCCTGGCCCTGGGCATCGACCCCCAGGCTGATGTGTGCAATCCTGGGGTGGCAACAGTGAGCACAGCTGGAGGGCAATCTTCAAGGACACAGCTTGCTCTGCCCTAACAGGCCACACTGGGAAGAGGAGAGCTACCCAGATCCCTGCTAGATAAGAACACCTTCTCTTGGCCCTTATAGATCCTGGGGAGGTAAGCAGAGATATTTATGCATAAATCCAGTCCTGCTCCTCCCCTGTCTGGGAGGAATAACATCCAACATCCTTAACGGTATTCAAGGTCATTGTCTGTTCTAGCTTTTCTCACACTCTGTTGTGACCACTTACAGTATAACAGGACTGGAGGGTGAGCATCTCCGGGGCGAACATCACCTCCCCTCCCAGTGCCTGGCACATAGAAATCTGATGGATACTGGGTGTCTGTTCTGTGCAGACGCTGTGTCAGGTGCTCAGTATACTGCAGAGAGCACCATGGACCAAGGCCCTGCTTTCTTGGAGCCTACACTCTAGTTGGGAGGCATAAACAAAATACAAATTAAATACATAATACACCACATGATACATATGCTA
>NW_021873415.1:0-777 GCF_006229205.1 Suricata suricatta | reverse complement strand
CTCACCACTGGCCTCTGCCTGAGGGGACACAACCCTGCTTCCTCCCTCTCTGAGCCTCCGGCTTCTCTTCTCTTAGAGCCTTTACTTCAGAAAACCTGTAACTGAGTCTGTGTGGGTTCCTTTGAGATGTAAATCTTTTTAAAAGCCTCTTGGCGGGGTTGCCCCAGAAACGGCTTTGTCGGGGGCCCAGGGGCCTTCCCTCTGCAATGTGCCCTTCAAGGAGGATTGCAGCCGCCCCCAGTCTCCGTGGGAGGGAAGGAGCCCGACTCCCAGGGAGTCTTGCTCTGGGATCTAAAACTCTGTTCTCCCATGAAGACGTGGAAATATCCACACTTCCTTCCGTAAAGTCCATTAGCGAATGCGGGACCGCAGATCACCCCCTCCCTGCCCTTCTGGCCCACTTGGCCCGCCTCCTTTTACTGCATTGCAGCTGAGCCCTGACTGGGGTCTGGTTTTCTGCCTTACCGCAATAAACTCAAATAAGGTCTTTCTGGCCTGTGTAACTTTGTCTGGAGAGAAAATAAGATTTCAGCAGATTAAAACCATGTAGTGTAAGATAGGTCAGAATCGGGTCTGAGAACTCTGATTCATGCATGGACCAGGTCAGGAGGCAAATTTAGAGATAAGACAATGAGAAATGGGGGTTGAATAGTGTCCCCCCCAAAAGAGAGGTCCAACTCCTCACCCCTGGTACCTGTGAAGCTTACATGGAAATAGGATCTTTGTAGGTTTGATTGTGTGAAGGATCCCTGGATGAGATCATTCTGGATTTAGAGC
>NW_021873414.1:0-1601 GCF_006229205.1 Suricata suricatta | reverse complement strand
AGGGAATATAATACACAATTAAACTATATGGTCTGTTAAAGGTGACAATAGGTGCCATAGGGAAAACAAAATAGGATTGGGGGCATGAAGGAAGCTTTTAGGTAGGGAGGTGGTGTGCTATTTGAGTAGGGTAGAAACTGACTTTGGAGCACAGGTTCAAAAAGGTGAAGGGCAGAGCCACATGGAAAGCATGTCTGGAGAGGGACTAGCATGTGCAAAAGCCCTAAGGTAAAAGCATAGCTGGCATGTTCCCTCTGCAGCAGAAAGGCCAGAGCAGCTTAGCGGACTGGATATGGAGAGAATAGTAGGAGGTGTGGACGGGCAACCCTCTAGAAGCTTCCCTAGTGTAATCCAAAACCAACCCCTACACTGAGGGTGGAGAAAGACCCCCAAAAGAAGTCGGCCACTCCATATTGGTAGATGAGAGTTTAAACAAGCAAAGGCAACTCACATAAGATATGTGTCTTGGGCAGCAGCAAGACAGATGGGATCCCTGCACCAGTCTGCCAAATTTTATGCTTATACGGAGGCCTTAACTGGGTTCAGTCATGTATACCATGCAGGTGCTCTCAACACTATATCCCTATGTCATGTCTTCATTCTTGGAACAGCCTTTAAAAGTGGAAACATCAAGCAGAACCCATACTCCAAGGACAGGGAAGGGGTGCAGACTCCTGAATGCCCAGCTCCAGCTCACAGGTTAACTGGCTAACACGTCCTTCCAGTGACCCCCAACAGGAGGTGAGAGCAGAAGGATAACAAGTGGGGAAGATCGGAGCCTTGTGGGGCATAATGAAGACTTTGACTTATATTCTGAAACTGTGTTAATAATGGTGAATACAAAGAATAAAGAAAAAATGGTGTCAAGAAGCTATTGTATGTTTCATGCTGTGCTAAGGGCTTCAAGTCATAAAGATACCAGTATACAGACCTGTGAGTGCAAAAACCACGCAAACAGAGGTATGGATTTCCTTGTTTTCCCTTCCTCATAGGACTTCTAAAATTTTGTACTCAAGTGCTATTTACATATGATCTTCATATATGAACTTGACATAAGCAGAGCCATTCTGGTGAGTAGTGGGCTGAACCCTACATATAATATCAATAGATTATAATACATCTCCTATTTTTGTACATTATCAATAAAATGATAATAATAGCATCAACAGTAACAACAAACATTGAACTAAAGAATGATGGTGGGTAATTAAGTGTTAGTTATGTGAAATGATAAGTGTGAAACACTTTAGAGAAGTGAAGGAAGGGATAAACTTTGACTAGAGTCACAGAGAAGGCACTCAAGAAGAGGTAGAATTTTTCATGGAGTCCCCAGATGATGAATCTGCCACGGAGGGACTATCAGATAGGGAGATACCCGTCAGCAATGGCTAAGTGGGCTATGTCACCTCCAAGAACCCACATTGAATGAGAATGGTCTGGGTAGGACAGAGCAAGGGCTTGGGAGAACCACACAAACAGGGGCAGTGGATGGGTGTTCAGTCTGCACTTGGAGTTAGAAGGATAGAAGGGGAATGGCTCCCTTCGGTACTGAAGACTAATTTGGTGGCAACTGACAGAAACCAACCCAGCTTAAGCCAAAA
>NW_021873413.1:0-777 GCF_006229205.1 Suricata suricatta | reverse complement strand
AAACACCAGACTCTTAAATACAGAGAACAAACTGGTGGTTGCCAGAGGGGCAATTGGTGGGTGGAAAAGTGAAACAGATAAAGGGAATTAAGAGTAGTACACTTATCCTTATGGACACTGAGCAATGCATAAAATTGTAAAATCATTACATTGTACACCTGAAACTAATGTGACACTGTATGCTCATGATATTTCAATTAAAAATAAAATAAAATAAATAATGGATGGAAACCCTGAAAAAGAATTACAGATCATTGGAATAGAATTAAGGGTCAAGAAATAAAACTATATATATATGTAATCATTTGATAGTCTACAAAGGTAGACTAAGGTAATTTAGTGATACAAGATGGGTTTTTATTGGTTAGTTTAATAAATGGTGGTATAATATTGCACTACTACGTATTTGCCCAAAGGATACAAAAATACTGATTTGAAGGGATACATGCTCCCCAATGTTTACAGCAGCCTTATCAACATAGCCAAACTATGGGAAAAGCCCAAATGTCCATCGACTGATGAATGGATTAAGAAGATGTGATATATATACATATATAAAACACACACACACATATATATGGATAGCTATATATATACACACACATACACACAATAGAACATTGCTCAGCCATAAGAAAGAATGAAATCTTGTCGTTTGCAATGACGTGGATGGAGCTAGAATGTATTATGCTAAGTGAAATAAGTTGGGAGAAAGACAAATACCGTATGATTTCACTCATATGTGGAATTTAAGAAACAAAACAGATGAATATAGGG
>NW_021873412.1:0-777 GCF_006229205.1 Suricata suricatta | reverse complement strand
TCTGTGTAACCTTCAGAAAAAAACGGTTCATCTCAAGTTTGTTTTTTCATTTGTGAAAATGGAGGAAATGGTGATTACCTCAGATGATTGGTTTCCTCAAAAAAGTGCAGATAAATCACTTCGTACAATGACTGGAACATAGATGGTTCAATAAATGATAATTGTATGTATCATTATTACATGTATTATTGCTATTTTTATTAATTTTGTTATTGAGAATTTGAAAACAGAAATGAAGAGAGAAAATTCTAAAACCATAAACAAAGAGAAGTATCCTCAGTGAGGAATTCTGGTCCTAAATGCAGAGGACTCCAGGAAGAGTTTTAGTTGACTCCTAATCCCTGTAGATGTTGAGGACTTCTTTCTGGTTCTTATCTAGTTCTTTTTTCTCTCAAAACAAGGTTGTCCCACACCATCTCCTCCTAGAATGAAATTTTAACAACCTCTGGTTTAAAATCCTCAATTTCTTAGCTGCTTTTTCTCTCAGTTGATGTTAGAGAAACTTACTGGACTTAATGGAACTCCCCCACCTTTCTGACCTAGGATGTCAGCTCTCGCTATCACTTTGGGGATTATTTATAAAAACTTGCTAATGGGAAACTCCCCAGGAAGAGAAATGGTTATGAGAATGATATCTATACTTAGTTCTTGGAAGTCCCATGAGTTTCTCATGCTCCATGAGCATAGGAAATGTGATGATCTGTGTCACCAACCCATGTCTGGCAATTAGCAAAGTGCTTCCCATAGAATATGTATTTAGTAAGTGATCACTAGTGA
>NW_021873411.1:0-777 GCF_006229205.1 Suricata suricatta | reverse complement strand
CAAAATGACAAAGACACAATTCAGATTACAAATCTTATAAGGCATATAACAGGATTTTCATATTGAAACAGAAAGTGGTTATAATGGAATGTATACCTACGCCACATATTAGATTTCAGGTATAATTTCAATTAGTAGAGATTGGAAATAGAAAGCACCAATTATAATCCAGTTTTACCAGAAACCTTGGTTACATGTAATGAACAATTATAAGATAAGATTAGGAAAGTTGGATTGAATCACATTATGGTATTTAAATTCCAAGTGGAGGAGTTTGCAGTTAATTCTGTAGGATACATGCAAACATAATAAAGAACATTTCTAAGGAAATTCCCCATAATACAGGGACCTATTGTCACATTCAGAAAATTATGTAAGGATTCCACTTCGGGTTGAGGAGTGTCAGGGTATTATGATTATGATTGTGGATTATTATTGTGGGAAGACATAAGTAGTTTGATATAAAGATGGAAAGTTTTTGGTATGCTAGTTAGAAAATAGAGGAAATGAAATACAAAGAAAGTTTATTAAATCATATTAAGATGGCAACAGAGAGGTAGGGATGAATGGATGATTCAGTTAAGCATCTGACTCTTGACTTTGGCTCAGGTCATGATCTCATGGGGAGATTGAGCCCTGCATCCGCGATTCTCTGTCTCCCTCTCTCTCTGCCCTGTCCCAGCAAGTGCACGGGCTCTCCTCTCTGTCTTAAAAAAATAAAAATCAAATAAAATGGCATCAGAGAGGCAATTTGGATGACACATCTTAAAGTTATCC
>NW_021873410.1:0-777 GCF_006229205.1 Suricata suricatta | reverse complement strand
GCTGCTGTAGCAAATTAATTGAATTTAAGGAGGAGGTTGTTGTACCCTCCAGTCTGTAGACCGTCCGTCAGAAGTGTAGGTAACAACATACTGGGGCTTGCAACCGGCCTCTGAAGTCAGGGGTTGGGGACTGTCATAGGATTGAACCATTGACTTGTGTAATCTGATGCTTTTTTGAAGTAGACAGTGTTAGACCTTTTCCTCCTGAGGCGAGTTACCGAGAGTGAAACCCACGGACACAAATGGAGATGGTATATGGGTTTATTTTAGTCCCACTGAATGGCCCCTCCCGGGTGGTGGCAAGTCCTCAGGAGAGACCGCCACTGTGCTGAAGCTCAGGGGTTATATAGGTCATAGCAAAGCAGAAAAAGTCGTCATTGGGGTAACCATAAGTTACCTCAACAATAACCATAATAATCATAAGCTTACAGCATTACATAGGGCTCAATCACATTTTGACACACAACCATGAGATTCAGCAGAAACCTATTAATTTTAGAGTTTTTTGTGAGATTGAAGTGGTCAATCACAGGTCTGAAGGGGGAGGGAAGCAGGTGCACAGAAGCGAGAACTTTGCAGTTAAAGGGTGGGATGTAGCAACAGTATCTTAGACAACAAGTTAACCTTTAAATTGTAATTTATGGGTTACATCTTAGGATTCCCAGAGCTCAATTTCCCAACCCTTGATTGTTCAAGCAGAAGGGCTGGAGAGTGGAACAATGGTTGGTAATTTTTCATTAGGGTCAACTTGACCCGAGGAGGGTCTTACAACAGTAT
>NW_021873409.1:0-777 GCF_006229205.1 Suricata suricatta | reverse complement strand
AAGAAAAACAGTTAGGTAGATATCTCAAGAATGTGTGGAAACTAAGAAATGGGATCTTAAGTCATCTTTCTACCACATTCCAGCTTGTAAGATACTCAGGATCTCAGCCTTTCAATAAATACTCTCTCTGCCTCTGTCTCTCTCTTTGTCTCTTTCACTCTCCTTAGTTACTTAGTCTTATTGGTTTTAGAAAACATTTTTTAAAAGGAAAACACTTTTCTTCTTAATAGAGCTCATGTCAAGTTTTATTCTTAATAGAGCCCATTATGCATATTCAAATACAACATGGTTGTGCACATAAAATGATTGTATATGATTTCATTCATATAAGGACTTTAAGATACAAAACAGATGAACATAAGGGAAGGGAAGCAAAAATAATATAAAAACAGGGAGGGGAACAAAACATAAGATACTCTTAAATATGGAGAACAAACAGAGGGTTAGTGGAGGGGTTGTGAAAGGGGGAATGGACTAAATGGGTAAAGGGCATTAAGAAATCTACCCCTGAAATTTTTGTTTCACTATATGCTAACAAACTTGGATGTAAGTTAAAAAAATAAATTAAAGAAAAAAGAAATTAAAAATGGTTGTATATGCAGCAGAATAAAATATAAATAAATAATGAACAGTTATATGTAACTATTGAAATACAGGGTGGTGTCTTTGAGGATTGAGGTGAACAGTGGACAAACTAAATAAATCCTAATTTCTCATAATAGACTCTGTATAAAATTGGCATATTTTAAGGGAATAGAATGAATTTACAATTAATTG
>NW_021873408.1:0-777 GCF_006229205.1 Suricata suricatta | reverse complement strand
TTGTTCTTGCTGCTCATTCAATTGGTCCAGGATCATTTTATGATATTCTGGAAACTCCTGAAGGCATTGCATCATCTCTTGGGCCCCCATGACCATCTGGTTGTTCTAGGTCTTAATCTGCCTTCTCTCCTCTTGGGCCCTCAGAGCTTCTTCCCTGCTCTCTCTTCTCTGGACAAAACTCAACCCGCCGTGCTCCCTACCCCTAAACAGCTCCTCTCCATCCGTCTCCTCCTGAGTGCCCAGGCCCTGCTTCTGTTGGTCCAGCTGGGGCTGAAAATGTCTTTTAAAAAATAATAGCAAATATTTTTTTCAGAGGTGAGATAATTAAATTCCAGAAAAATTACACTAAAAGTTGTTAAAGAAAATTTTTAATGCAAAAAATTTTATAACAGGTTAACTTGGAATTATGGAAGGAAAAGAATCAGAAATAGTAATCTCTTGGTAAATATGTTTTCCCCTATTTGTTATCTTTACAGCAAGTATAATTCAATGCACTGTTAGCTTCACAACATATGTAGAAATAAATTTCATTATTGCAATAACACAGAGAATGAGATCCTATATTAAATGGAAAAATGTTTATAAATATAAATGTTATATATTCCAAGTAAAAGCAGAGATTGTTAGATTGCAGAAAAAAAGAATACCTAGCTTAAATAACATATTTATAAATAGGAGGCACCTTGGTGGCTCAGTGGGTCAAATGTTTGAGTCTTGATTTCAGCTCAGATCATAATTTTGGGGTGGTAAGATCAAGCGCTAGGTCAGGCTCTGCTC
>NW_021873407.1:0-777 GCF_006229205.1 Suricata suricatta | reverse complement strand
CTTTGCTCTTCGCCAAAAGTACAGGGCAGGTAAAGTGCAAACTATGTTCACTCTTGATGTAACAGTAACAGTAAGCCTATGAAATTAACTTCACTGAGCCTCTGGTTTCTTACTTATGTCTGCTAATTTCACTTTTTAGTCATTGTTTCTGTAGAGGCAGAAACTAATAAGCCCTGTTTACTGTAGAAATAAATGACTGTGAGTCCTGACAGCCTCTAATTATCCACTGTATGCAAGACCCTGTATGCAAGAGGGTGGGGAGATAAGAGACCAAAGAGCAAGCCCCCAAGTCAACCACCTGACAAGCCTGTTGAACCAGACTCCTGGTTCAGCAGATCTGCATGGAGCCCAAGAATGTGTAGTATGAACAAGCCCCCAGATGATGGTGGGGGCAGCAACTCTGTCCTTCAGACAAGATTCCCATTAGCTGAGCTAAGGTATGGCAGGGAGGCAGCATCTAAACTAGAAAAGCCGTTTCACAGTGAGAGGAACTTAAAGGCGCAACTCTTCACAAGACATCTGAATTCGAAGATGCTAAAAATTTAAGGCCTGGCTTATGTTCAAATAAGAACTCCTTGGTTTCAGATTTTATACCTGCTCCGTATTTTGAATCATATGATATTCTGGCTAATTCGTAGACTGAAAGTCCTTCATGTCTTTTAAAGCTTAAAGTATTCCTGCAAAGTGTATCATTATTCTTTAACATCACAGTTGTTTGTGATGGAAAAGTTCATTTTTCTGTCATATCACTCATATATAAAGCTTTTAAATTCTTTG
>NW_021873406.1:0-777 GCF_006229205.1 Suricata suricatta | reverse complement strand
ATATATGAGAGATTCTGAGTTCAGGAGGGGTAGAAATGACTTAGTATCAGAGATCAAAATTGCATTCATTAGATATCAAAGAAAACCCTTCAATTTACGATTTGTTAGCTTCTGTAGCAATATAGCAAATGCACAATACCAGAGAATTATTCACAGAGGATTTCTCTCTCAACTCTGGTATGAAACAAGGTATCACACACCATGCCACAAAGAAAGAGTCCGTTTAGCTAGTTCAAGTAAAACACCATCCAGCTGCTAACAGAGACAGGTCAAGGCTGGGGAGGGGCACAGCACATTCAGTTCACTGTGTTTTCCTTTAGAAGAATGTCAATAAAAACCATGGCCAAATGAGGTATCTGAAAGGGGGGTGGGGGGAGGTCCTGCTATGCAGTGAACCACTGGGTTCACCTAACAGTCGGACAACTTAGCAAAAGGGAACCCGAGCCAAACCTACAGCCGCCAACAACTTAAAGAAAGCTGTCTTTCTCCCTGAGTGTCCTGGGGTAGGGACCAGTCCCACATTTGGAGACGCTATTTCTGGGACCAATAGCAATTTATTTTGATAGAACCACTAGATTTTTTTTTCTTGAGTTCTCAACAAAGGAGCCATATTAGGAAATAATCTCGCAAAAAGCAAAGTGCCCCCTCCCCCTCTCTCCCACGATCGATGCACACACGCCCGTGCACGCTGACACACACAGACACACACCCGTGCACAATGGCCGGCGCGCGCACTTGCGCGGGCCCACGCGGCGCCCGGGAGCCCCGCAGGCAGAA
>NW_021873405.1:0-777 GCF_006229205.1 Suricata suricatta | reverse complement strand
CTGAGAAGTGACATGGCCTTATTTCCCGCTTAGCAGGACCATGCTGGTCCCTGGCTCCTCGGTGGAGAGACAGACCGTAAGAGGGATGAGGGAGAAGCAGGGAGACCACGTAAGAGTTTTTCCTGTCAGTCTGAAGGTGACGTGTGCTTGAATGAGGCTGATGGTGGTGGAAGGAGATGGTAAAACCCTTGATAAAGTCTATAGGATTTCCCTGTGGTTTGGAGGCGCTATCAGAAAAAGAGGGAAGGATGAGCCTCTGGAAGCATGATGCTGCCATTTACTGAGAGGTAAAGAGCTAGTAAGACGGGCCTTGGAGACGAAATCAAAAGTTGAATTTTAAAGATGCTTCATCTGAGGTACGCAGCAGGTGCATGGTGGTGATGTCTAGTCTGAAGATTGGCGGGAAGAAACACGAGTCGTGGCACTGAAAGTACAGGAACTGCATGGAAGGCCTGGGGAGTGCACGCAGGGATGGAAGAGTCCAGAAGACTGTGCCTTGGGCATTCCAATATTTAAGGCTTAGAGATGAAAGGAGAAACAAGCAATGCAGGCTGAGAAGGACTGATGCAGAAGGAAAACCCAGGAGAGGGTGGAGCCTGGGGGGTGAGGAAAGTGTTTTGAGAAGGGACTCAGCAGCCGGGCGCAGTGGCACGTGCCTGTAGTCCCAGCTACTGGGGAGGCTGAGGTAGGAGGATGGCTTGAGCCCAGGAGTTCTGCGCTGGAGTGCGCTATGCCAATCCGGTGTCAGCACGTTTGGCATCAATATGGTGACCTCCC
>NW_021873404.1:0-777 GCF_006229205.1 Suricata suricatta | reverse complement strand
GCTGACGCCACCGACGGCCTCACGAAGGAGCACGACTGAGAAGCCTGAAGAAGATGATGGAACCCGGTTGACCCAGTGGACCTAGGCCTCTCTCCCCACTCCACCCACCACCTCCCCACTTGTCTCCAGGGCAGTCCTACGAGATCACTTTTTCTGTCTGGTTCCCTCGAAGAGTCAAGAACAGTTAAAGAGAAACCACTCTAGGCATTTCAGGAAGGAAAGATTCTGAGGCTGGGAACTGGGCGATGACAAATCTGGTCAAGGTCCAGACTGGCAAAGGACAAGGACCGTGAGTGGAATTGTGTTGGAAAACCGCACTCACCCCAAACACCTGACCATGACCCCCACACCCTTGATTTCTCCCCACGACCCCCTGACAGCCCGCCCCACTTTGTGCAGTATTTCTGAATCTGACTCAGTGCCACGTTTTATCCAGTAGGTTTGGGCGTCCATCAGGTGGGTCAGTGTGATGATGTCAGAAAGAGAGCTGACATGTTATTGGTGTATATGGGTGTTTTACCTCTCAGCCCACTGAACTTCCGCCTCAGGAAGCCTGGATGAGAGGTCGAAGAGTGAGTGAGAAGAGTCTTTGCCTCCTTGTCCTTGTGTCTTCCCCTGAGCCCCTGGGCCAGCCTGGCTCAGCCCAGAGGTATCCGGGTGACTCACAATGGCTCTCAGAACCTTTTGACCACACGTGCGTTCCGAGCACTGGACATGCTCAAATGGGTTACTTCTGGTTCAGGGCTGAAAACTGGGTGGGCCAGTGGTGCCAGAGGC
>NW_021873403.1:0-1601 GCF_006229205.1 Suricata suricatta | reverse complement strand
GGGTTTGGATTGCTACCTGCCAATCAGACTGGGCGGCCCTGGGGATCTGGGGGTGCTGGGCACAGCTCAAGTCGGCCTTGCTGCGTGAGTACCCACTGCTTCGCCTGAACCAGGCTCTTTCCCTCTCTTGGTCTTCTCTTCTGCTTCAGCAAGAAGAACCCGAAGGATCACTGGCTCGCGTGTATCTCTAGTGGGTCCGTATATACTTGCCACATAGCTAAGTTGATGAATTCGTACTGGGGTACTCACTTATGTGTCTAAACGGAGAACCTGCTCTGAGCCTGCGGTTGGGCCACGCCTGGAACCAGCTGAGGGTGGGGAGACTCTGACGGCAGGTAGAAATTAGGCTGCGGGACCCTGAACTCGGGCGCTGCTCGGGGGCAGAAGCGGACAGGCGGTCTGCACTGGGTTGGGGGGGCTTGGTGACGGAAGCTGGGAGCTATTGCGTGTCCACCGGCCAGCAGGCCATCCTGCTTAGCTCCCTGCAGGACGGCGGCTGCAGGGTGGGGGGAGGGGGGCTTCGACCGGCTGGAGCATCAAGGGAGATGCTCAGGACATCACCCGGTGTTCCTTGTTTTTATCGCTAAGGTGACTTTGTTACTACAAATGATAATGATTTTTAATGTACATGCACTGTCTTTTAAGACAAATTGTACAAGTGACACAGGTGATTCCGGCGAGAAGGTGAAGTATTCAGGAAAGGCTGGTTTGTGGACTGACGCATATCTCCCTGTGTCCTTACTCCAGGGAGGTCCCACCTCCTCAGGACTCAGGCAGGGCCTGTGGGCGGGGCCCAGGGGCGGGGCCCAGGGGCGGGGCAGGCAGGCGAGCCAGACCCAGTCTGCAGGGGACACCAGCCTGGCCGAGATGCCAGCTCAGGGCCCGTCCTGCTGGAGAGCAGAGCGGTGGAAGAGGTGGGTGGCAGGTGCCCAGGGCCGGCGGGGCGTTTCCTGGCTCGAATGTTCACGCAGGGCCGTGGGTCCAGGATGTCACCAGCCACTTACTGCTTCGGGGCAGTTTCTACACTAAAAGCCAAATCCTCTGAAGCGCCTCATTAGTAACATAAATATCAGCTCACATTTCTTTTCATTTGAATGGCGAATATCGAAATGTCAAACACCGCATTGTTTTCTAAACTCAAAACCCACCCAGGTCTCTCTGGGGGTAGAAAGCGAGGGATGGTCCCAGGGAGAGGCCAGGGCCAGAGGGAGGGAGGCTTGGGGCCAGGAGGGCCCCTGGGAGAGGGTCTGGGCCCGGGACGCCCTCGGGGACCCAGTCCTGGGGCAGGACCTCCGGGTGCTCCACCCGCACGGTCATGACCTTCCAAAGTCACAGCCTCAGCCTCCTGGCGCCCGCGGCTGGGGGTGCGCAGAACACGCTCCGGCTCCGGGGACGACTTGGCATCACAAATCACAGCTTCTGAAACATTCCAGCCATTTGACACATTTCCGTTTCTAGCACTCTTTCCCCTGGGAGAATCTCCGGGAAGTGCAGAAAAGTGCAGCAAGACTCCTCAGTGTTTTCGTGACAGAAGAATAGGAAACTGAGCCTCCTGATGGGGAGACAGTGATAAGTCATATTTCTGTGTTTTAAACTCAGCC
>NW_021873402.1:0-777 GCF_006229205.1 Suricata suricatta | reverse complement strand
AAAACATCAAACAAGTATTACCTCATACTTCCTAAGAGTCACAAATCTGAAAGTGGCTTATCTGGGTGGTTTTGGCTCAGGGCATCTCTTTTGTGAAGTTGCAGTCAAGATGTTGACCAAGACTATACTCATCCGAAGACTGAACTGGCCTGGAGGATTTGCTTCCAAGATGGTGCACTCACATGGCTGTTGGTAGGACACCTCAGCTCCTTGCATGAGTGTCTTCATGATTTGGCAACTAGCTTCTCCCAGAGTGTGTGATCTCAGAAGGAGCAAGGCACAACATATTTATGATTAATCCTTGAAAGTCCTATACTATTTCTTCTGCATGGGTGGCTCAGTCAGTTGAGCATCCAAATGGCTCAGGTCCTAGTCTCATGGTTCATGGGTTTGAGCCCTGCATTGGGCTTTGTACTGATAGTGCAAAGACAGATTCTCTGTCTCCCATTCTCTCTGCCCCTCCCCTGCATGCGCTCTCTCTCTCTTTTTTTCTCTCTCTCTCTCTCTCTGTCTCTCTCTCAATAAAATAAAATAAAATAAAATAAAATAAAATAAAAATAAAACCCAAAACCAAACCATGAAATTATATCTCTGAAACTTTGCTTGATTTTTTGGGGAGGTTGACATTTATTGGTCTTTATTCATACAGCAAGGAGTTTTCATAATCTCTCCCCCTTCTAGCTACCTTTCCAACAGCTCAGAAAGTTAACAAACTGACAAGAAGCATGTTATAAGGGTCTGTGTCAGGATCTGAACCCAGTTTCCTTTGGCTCAACT
>NW_021873401.1:0-777 GCF_006229205.1 Suricata suricatta | reverse complement strand
GAGCTGTCAGTGCAGAGCCTGATGTGGGCCTGGGACTCACAAACTGAGATCGTGACCTGAGCCAAGTCAGTCGCTTAATGCACTGAGAGCCAACCTGGCACCCCAGTGATGGGGTATATTTAAATTTGGTCTGCAAAACGTATTCTGTGCCATTTTTTTCTTTTACCTTCTGTTGTTTCAGCATGAATATGAAAAACTCCAATATTCTTGTTATAATCTACTTACTTATTCACTTAATTCATTTTATAGAGAGGTGCATGCATGTAGGGGACAGAGGCGGAGGCAAAGGGAGAAAATCTTAAGTAGGCTCCACACTCGATGCAGAGTGTATCCATGTCTCCATCCCATGGTTTTGGGATGTAGGCCTGAGCCAAAATCAAGACTGATGTTCAGCTGAGTAAGCCACTCAACCACCCCTCTAATGCCCTTGTCGAATTTAAATTATAATGTGTAGCTAACTGGGCTTACTTCCATGTAAATGAGACAAAACCTAATAAAGAAAAGGCCTTTGCCCCTCACCATTCATCCTTCTTGGTCCTACAGTGGCCATTCTGCCATAAGGCGAGAGAGTGCTGAGGGCTAATGGAGGTTGAGTAGACAAGACTGTCCAGGGGACCCATCCCGTCCCACCCTGCATCTCTGGGGCTTCCTGTGATGTGAAAATGATAAACCACCTAGTTGTTTCAGCCACTGATTTCCAGGAGGTCTGTCACTCACAGAGGGGACCTGTCCTATCTGACCAATAAGATTAATATTTGTATTGAGAGTAGAATGGAC
>NW_021873400.1:0-777 GCF_006229205.1 Suricata suricatta | reverse complement strand
GTCTGTTGGGCATCCCGCTTCGCCTCAGGTCATGATCTTATGATGTGTGGGTTCAAGCCCCGTATCAGGCTCTCTGCTGTCAGCACAGAACTCACTTCAGGTTCCTGTCCCTCTCTCTCTGCCCCTCCCCCACTTGCTTACATTCTCTCCATCTCTCTCCTCAAAAATAAACAAACATTAAAAAATTAATTAATTTGGAAGTGCCTGGGTGGCTCAGTCAGGTAAGCATCTGACTTCAGCGTAGCTCATGATCTCAAGCTCACAAAGTCGAGCCCTGTGTCAAGCTTTGTGCTACTTAAGATTCTGTGTCTCTCTCTTTCTCTGCCCCTACCTTGCTCATGGTCTCTCTCTGTCTCAAAAATAAACAAACATTTTAAAAAAGAATAATTAATTAATTTACAAAAACATGGCCCAGAACAATGGCCAGCCAGGACCTCGATCCCAAGCCACCAGGAACGCGGGAAGCCCCCGGCGAGTCTCCTGCCCCCTTCCTGCCCCCACGGCCGCACTGGGTCTTCCGGATGTGTTTGTGTGCTGTGTTCTTTGAAACAGGAGGATGTTGGGGCGCCTCGGTGGCTCAGTCGGTTAAGCGACCAACTTCGGCTCAGGTCGTGATCTCGTGGTTTGTGGGTTCAAGCCCCGCGTCAGGCTCTGTGCTGACAGCTCAGAGCCTGGAGCTGCTTCAGATTCTGTGCCTCCCTCTCTCTCTGCCTCTCCCCTGCTCACACTGTCTCTCTCTCTGTCTCTCAAAAAATAAATAAATGTTTAATTTAAAAA
>NW_021873399.1:0-777 GCF_006229205.1 Suricata suricatta | reverse complement strand
AAAATTATTTCACCTCTTGCTTAGATGAAACAGTTATGTTTTAGAAAGACCCAAGAAGATTCTTTGGATTAATTGGGAAAATTAGTTGAATTTTAGGAAACTGTCAATACCACTATATTGTTTTTTTCTTTATGTCATATATGCTCAATTAACAATTGAGAAGAAATTACATAATAAAATATTTGTGTTTCAGCTACATGCTGAAAACTGCAATCGTGCTTAGCTTAGGATCTATGAAGTGCACATTTCTTTAAAATTTTTTAAAATGTTTAATTTTGAGAGAGAGAGAGACAGAGCACAAGCAGGGGAGGGGCAGAAAGGGAGGGAGACACAGAATCTGAAGCAGGCTCCAGTCTCTGAGCTGTCAGCACAGAACCTGATGCAGGACTCAAACTCATAAACTGCAAGGTTATGACCTGAGCCAAAGTTGGATGCTTAACTAACTGAGCTCCCCTGCAATGCACATTTCTATACATGCAGAGCAGAAGAGTGAAGAGAAATGGAGAGCAGAAAATGAATCTTAAGATGTCTCTTTCCCTTTTGTCCCTCCTCTCTCTCTCTCTTCATTTCACTTCCATGGGGGCTGGACTCTGTGAGCTTGTTATTTGTCATCCACATTTGAGTATAGAAAGGGGCATACCATTTATGGCATGTTACCAATTATGATAGGGCAGGCTGGGGTCAACCTGGCTTATCTTTGTGTGTTCTGTAAAGACTGTGCTGATGCCATCTCATCCCCATCCACGATAGTCATCATGCCCTGTGTTCCCACTGCAC
>NW_021873398.1:0-777 GCF_006229205.1 Suricata suricatta | reverse complement strand
TACTTGAGAAGGAGGCCTTGCTTTTTCAGTTCAACTTCTTTAAATTCAAGTTTTACATATATGTCACTAAGTGTTGATTGTAGTTGTGACATACATAAGAGCTAGAGAATCAAAACATGATTTAAGCTATTGGAAGATATGCCACCCACTTAAAATATTTCCCCAGTGTCACATAGGATTGAGAAACCCAACTCCAGTGCCATGTTAGACCACAAGTTACCTTTGGGGTAAATTTGGTTAGAAGTGTGTACTTACCTGATCAAAAAAGACAGATATGTAATTCTTCAAAAATTTGCCTCACAGAAATCCCTAAAGATAATATTGAATACACTATAACTGATAAATTTCAAAATCCTGGGAAAAGCCATAATCAATAATCAAAATTGGGTGTTTGCTTATTCAGGAGATAGGTAGCTTCATAATAGTCACCTATTAACTATTGCCTAATTTCAACCACTCTCCACAGGTCAGAGAAAAAGTTGTGTAAACTACCCTGGGGTCATAACCGTCTCCCTGACCCTTGCCCCACTTGTCCGACCAGACAACCTGGAAGAGCCAGTCCCTGTAGGAGCTGGTGGGGGAGGGGGAGGCAGTGCCGGCCAATCAGAAGCATGGTCAGTGAGTGGGAAACAGTGAGCTTCTGATGAGGGTGTGGCCTGGAAAATGGCTTTTAGACCAACTGTCATTTTAGACAAACTGTCATTTTATGGGTCAGCTCCAATGGACATGACACTTCTGCTGTCTTCAGACTAATGTCACCCAGACCCCTTTTCTGTT
>NW_021873397.1:0-777 GCF_006229205.1 Suricata suricatta | reverse complement strand
TAGATACCCTTGTGATAGATGAACTTCTTATATATACATATATATATATTTTATATACATATATATGTATATATATATATCTTATATATATATACATATATATTTTTTTTCTTTTTCTCTGCTTAGCTCCTTGAGGGTAAGAGCTTTCTGAGAGAACAGCATATAACCTGAGAGATAGAGGTCCTCAGGTAGTGCTTACTGAGCTCCTGCCCCCCCCACCCCGCCATTGCAAAGACTGGATTTTCGCTCCTGCCTCACCTTTGTTTCCCATTGGGTAACTGCCCTCTTTGTGGAACTGTTCCAGTATTCTCTCAGAGTAAGGGCAA
The DNA here is from genome assembly GCF_006229205.1 of Suricata suricatta. NCBI lineage: Eukaryota > Metazoa > Chordata > Mammalia > Carnivora > Herpestidae > Suricata > Suricata suricatta. The sequence continues at coordinate 451 of NW_021873397.1, read as the reverse complement.
GTGTCCAATAAGAGAAAACGTACACTCTGGAAGTCATATTGCAACAGGGGAAGCTTCAGCCAGATACTTCACTTAAAGCAGTCAGTGTGGTCCTTGGTATCCAGTAAGTGCTCGGTAACATTGGCTGGTACTCTTATTACTATTAAGTAAGCAGAGGAGAGACAAAACAACACACACACACATACACACACACACACACACACACACACACACAAATACTGTGTTCCTTCACGGAATGAGGCAGGGCCTTTAAGATTTAGTTTGGTGGTTCTGTTTATAAAATAAACCATTAGTGAATTATTTTTAAGTGAAGCTGTCGGTTCTCAGGCCCCCTGATACACTTGCTTTTCTTGTGTCTTCTCCGTGCTGTCTCCATACCCAGATAATGCAGAGCAGGCTTTATGCCAGGTTGGGGAGCAAGAGCGAGCCCATTAGCTCCAGGCCGCTTCCT
>NW_021873396.1:0-777 GCF_006229205.1 Suricata suricatta | reverse complement strand
TGTCTCCCTCTCTCTGCCCCTCCCCCACTCACATTGTCTCTCTCTCAAAAATAAATAAAAACATAAAATTTTTTTTTAACTATTTCTTTTTAAATTTTATTCAGCATTGATAGATAGAGAGACAGAGCATGAGCAGGGGAGGGGCAGAGAGAGAGGGAGACACAGAATCTAAAGCAGGCTCCAGACTCTGAGCTGTCAGCACAGAGCCCAACGTGGGGCTCAAACTCACAAACCCTGAGATCATGACCTGAGCTGAAGTCAGCTGCTTAACCAACTGAGCCACCCAGGTGCCCCTAAAAAAATATTTTAAAAGAAATGTAACTCAAGCATGTAAAGAAGGCAGATCTGCAGTTAAACCTTTGCCTTTAGGAACCATTTGGAGTCAGTGTTGAATTGCTGTTTGCTAGGTAGCTGAGAATATATTTGAGAGTTATTTTGTGGGTAAATCTCTCTTAAAGACAATGCTGGCTTTTAAAAAAATAGTGATAAAATATATATAACATAAAAATGGCCATTCTAACCACTTTTTTAAATGCTTATTTATTTTTGAGAGAGAGTGAGTAAGTGTGAGTGCAAGTCAGGGAGGGTCAGAGAGAGAGGGAGAGAGAATCCCAAGCAGGCACGGTTCTGTCAGCACAGAGCCCAGAACAGGCTCCATCTCACGAACCATGAGATCATGACCTGACTGAAATCAAGAGTCGGACGCTTAACCGACTGAGCCACCCAGATACCCCTGACTATTCTAAAACACGTGAGGGGCATTACGTACATTCATTT
>NW_021873395.1:0-777 GCF_006229205.1 Suricata suricatta | reverse complement strand
TCATGGCTAGTGTGCTCAGTGGTTGTTTTCTGTTGGCTCTGATGTGTGGGCAATACTTCAGGTTGATGTCAGTGAAATGTGGGGCCAAAGCAAGTGGGTGCCTGCAGGTATATGATGAAGGTTAAATCTGTCACTGTTCATCAAATCTGGGCTGGCGTCTTTCTGGCTCAGGACACTCCTTGAGGCTTGAGGGGGTAGTTCCAGGTCCCCTCAGGGGCTTTGTCCTCAGGGTCTCCCTCCTGAGCCAAGACACAATCTGGAAGGAACCCAGGGAGAAAGTTTCAAGTCAAAATGGAGGCGGCCAATGTCTTCTTTCTTGCCTTTAATGTTGTCAGCCATGAGTGGGAGAAATGGGACTGTCTAGAGTCACTGGAGCCAAGTGCCCTTGAACCCCTGGGTCCTGCTTCCAAAGTACTAACCACCATCTATCTAATAAATATATCTTCTAACTCCCATAGTTAACACCTGTGTACGTCTGTGTTTTGTTACCACATAGCACAGCGTTTCCTAACAAATGACCGTTTTTTAAAAAGAAGAACATTTTTAAAATAATTTTCTATTTTTGAAAGAGCGAGAGCGAGTGATCGAGAGGACAGGGGTGGGGGAGAAAAAGAGGGAGACATCGAATCTGAAGCGGGCCCCAGTCTCTGAGCTGTCAGCACAGAGCCAGACATAGTGACTCAAACCCAGAAACCATGAGGTCATGATTTGAACCGAAGTCCCACATTCAATCCACACCACCAGGCATGCATCATCCCCCTAGTAAATTTCAAGTGT
>NW_021873394.1:0-777 GCF_006229205.1 Suricata suricatta | reverse complement strand
GCTGTCTGGGAATTCTTCTCCTGGACCCTCGTCTCCGCCCTCTGGATCATCCATCTTGTGAAGAAGAATGTTCTCTTACTTGCAGCAGAAGACAGTCTTCTGAGCTGACCTTCTGCCCGGAGTCTGGGAGGTTCCAGGCCCCCTTTTCATTTTCATTTTCTTTTCATTTTTCCACGGCCTCTATCCCTTTAGTGCAAGATATCCATGTTCAACCCCCCTGCTCTTGACCTCATGAACACTGTTGCAACAGTGTTTATTCCTTTACACTGAGAGGTGGCGAACTGTGACCCACGGACAAAGCTGGCCTGCTACCTGTTTGTATAAAGTTTAATTGGAACACAGCCACACGTACTCTCTTCCTGTGATCTGTGGCTGCCTTCCCGCTACAGAGCAGGTCTGAGTAGCTTCACCAGAGACTGTAAGGGCCACAAAGCTGGAAATATTTACTATGTGGCCCATTGAAGAAAAAGTCGGCCCACCTCTGTATTAAACAAAGCCACATTTGCCTCGCTGCAGTTTTGGCCCCTGCCTGACTGCCTTCTCTGGGAAGCGGAGACCTTCTGGACCTGCAGATAAAAAGCAAGACCAAGGAAAAAGAGAAACACTTGATAACAATGAAATGATCGGTTCACCAAAAAGACTTATTGATTCTTATATGAAGCAAAACTGAGAAAATTAAAATAAGAAATACAACAACCACAACCATGGTGATTTTCAAGGCCCCTTTGAGCAGATGATGAGACGCTGAACGGAAGGCGGGGATACATAGGATACAGA
>NW_021873393.1:0-777 GCF_006229205.1 Suricata suricatta | reverse complement strand
TGATTTCACTCATATGTGGGATTTAAGAAACAAAAAAAATGTAGTTCTCTTTTTTCTTTGGGTCTCTGCCTGGCTTAGGAATCAGAGTGATAAGTGCTTCATAGAATGAGTCCAGAAGTCTTCCTTCCATTTCAATTTTTTGGAATAGCTTGAGAAGGATTGGCGTTAACTCTGCTTTAAACGTCTGGTAGAATTCCCCCGGGAATCCATCTGGCCCTTGGCTTTTATTCATTGGGAGATTTTTGAAAACTGATTCGATTTCTTCACTGGTTATGGGTCTGTTCAGATTTTCAATCTCTTTCCATTTGAATTTTGATAGTGCACGTGTTTTTAGAAATTTGCTCATTTCTTCTAGATTGTCCAGTTTGTTGGCATATAATTTTTCAGAGTAATGTCTGATGATTGCTTGTATTTCTAAGGGATCTGTTGTAATAGATCCATTTTCCTTCATGATTTTGTCTATTTGCATGTTTTCTCTTTTCTTTTGGAGGAGCCTAGCTAGAGGCTTATAAATTTTATTTATTTTTTTCAAAAGACCAACTCTTGATTTCAAAATGGATAAAGGATCTGAATGTGAGACAGGAAACCACAAAAACCCTTGAGGAAAAAGCAGGAAATAGCCCCCTAGACCTCAATCACTGCAATATCTTCCTCAACACATACCCAGAGGCCAGAGAATCAAGAACAAAAATGAACTACTGGGACCTCATCAAGATAAAAGCTAATGCAAGGCAAAGGAAACAATCAAAAAAACTAATAGGCAACAAATAGAACGGG
>NW_021873392.1:0-1601 GCF_006229205.1 Suricata suricatta | reverse complement strand
AAATTCTTGTTCAGTGATGTTGTTCAGGTCTGTGTTGAGCAGTTCTGTGGCTGTGACTTCTTTCTGGAGATGCTTCAGGGGAGAGTTCCTTCATTTTGTCATTTTGGCTAGTTTTCTGTCTTTTGTCAGTTTTAATAAGCTCGTTGTGCACTGTGCATGTGTTAATACTGCTTTGTTAAAGGAGGCTTATTGATTGTCCATGGCCTGTCATTTCAGGAAATATTCTTTTAATGGTGTCTCTTAGTTTCTCTTGTTGTACCTTTGATTACTTTATTTCCCTACTCAGCGATATTTGGGACATGCCATCATGCGCACTTTGGCTTGTTTCTTGGGGGTAGCCCTAAGAAGGAAAACAGACAGACAAACACAGAGGGAACAGAAGCACACAAACACACAGACAAATCAAACAAACAAAAGTGGGAAAGTAAGGAAAGAAATGGAAAGGAAAGAAAAGAAAAGAAGAAAAAAAATAAAGGGGAGCAGAAACAACAAAGGACAATGGACAGTCTAAAAGTGTATAACCAGTTTAGGAGAGAGATAAGGATGACATACAGGAGAATATATCTGGAGTGCAAGAAAGAAAAAAAAAAGAGGGAGAACGGAGAAAAAAAAAAAGGAGTAAAAACAAAAAAAATTTTTAAGTAAAAAAGGTAATAATAAAAAGTAAGTACCAAGAAAAAAAAAAAAACAGCAGCTGCCCCTCGCGGAGAGGTGTGGTTTGGTTGTAGTAGATCTTAGGGGCTGCTCTCGGAGGCCCTGCCTTGGTGGCTGCAGAGAGTAGAATGGCGGCGCACCAAGCTCTGCTGGGACTAAGCACTGCAGGCCACTCTAATGAGTCCACTCTCCTTGTGTTGCAGCTGAGCCAAGCTGTATTTTCCAGGTCTGCCTCGTTTCAAAATCCTACTCCATGCACTTTTATGCTACTGAACATGAGATGTACTCGCTTTGGCTGCTGGCTTCTTAGCCAGGATCTCGTAGGGGGAGGGAGCAGTTTCAAGGGGGAGGGAGCAGTTTCACTTGGGTCGGCAGGGATTTGTGCTGCTGCTGCTGGTGGCGAGGTGTGCTACAGGAGGCGAAGTTCGCGCCCCCAGAGACGCCACTGCCAACTCCGTGACCCCAGCTGGGATTGGGATTGTGTAGGGGGAGGGATCAGTTTCTCTTGGCGCCAGCTGGGATTCGCACTGCTGCAGCCTGAGGTGTTGGGCACTGCCAGAAATGAGCTGTGCACTCCTGCAGCAGAAGCGCTCCCCCACCCCCGCCACCGCCAACTCCCTGCCGGGATAGCATAGGAGTGGGGGTTGTTTTTTTCCCTGTTGGCACCTGGGATTCGGGATTCTCGAGGCCAATGCTGGAGGTGAGATGCGCTGTGGAAATGAGATGTGTGCTCCCACTCCCGCAGCCGAGGCCGAAGTGTGCACCCCTGGGCCCACCGACTCCCTGCCAGGATGGCACAGGGGTGGAGGCTCTTTTTTCCTTTGTGCCACCCAGTTTCGGGGTTTGGGCTGCCCAGCGGTTATATATGGAGTGAGATTTTTTTTTTTTTCCTGTGCAGGGTTCTTTCTCTCTTCTGTAGAGACAGTACTATGGGCGTGTTCAGTTTC
>NW_021873391.1:0-777 GCF_006229205.1 Suricata suricatta | reverse complement strand
CCACACCCTCACCAGCATCTATAGTCTCTTGATTTGTTCATTTTAGCCACTCTGACTGGCGTGAGGTGGTATCTCAGTGTGGTTTTGATTTGTATTTCCCTGATGATGAGTGATGTTGAGCATTGTTTCATGTGCCTGTAGGCCATCTGGATGTCCTCTTTGGAGAAGGGTCTGTTTATGTCTTCTGCCCATTTCTTCACTGGGTTATTCGTTTTTTGGGTGTGGAGTTTGATGAGTTCCTTGTAGATTTTGGATACTAACCCTTTATCCGATATGCCATTTGTCACTATTCTTTTCCATTCTGTCAGTTGCCTATTAGTTTTTTTGATTGTTTCCTTTGCAGTGCAGAAGCTTTTTATCTTGATGAGGTCCCAATAGTTCATTTTTGTTCTTTCTTGATTCCTTTGCCTTTGGGGATGTGTCAAGTAGGAGATTGCTGCGATTGAGGTCAAGGAGGCGGTTACCTGCTTTCTCCTCTAGGATTTTGAAGGTTTCCTGTCTCACATTCAGGTCTTTTATAAAGGTAGTTATTTTAAGACTTGTATCTTTTCCCTGATAACATCTGAATTTCCATATCTCTATTTCATCATAATTTGTTTCTGGTAGTTCCTGTTCTTATTTTCTTATCTGTTTCCATGCCTGGTTATTTTAAAACTTGTCCTTGATGCCATATTTGCAAAATCTAATCATGGATTGAATCTTTTCCAAAGAGAATTTAATTCTGCTGTGTGCATGAGGGCAGTAGAATCTTAATCATTTACAGAGATAAGGTTGACT
>NW_021873390.1:0-777 GCF_006229205.1 Suricata suricatta | reverse complement strand
GTGGACATATACATATGTGAAATTTCATGTAGAATATGCTTAAGATTTGTGCATTTTACTTAGGTAAAATGTACTTCAATCAAATGTATCTATAACAACTGTCAGAAATGTATAAGCACCTAATATAAAAGCTATAGTATAGAAGTATATAATTTTATACTATAAAATGTTAATTTTTATCATTTGTTTCAGATGTTTAAAGATGATATGATACATATAGCAAAGAGTCCTGTCTTTCCCTTTCCTTTCACTCCCTTCCCTTTCTTCCTCCCTCCTTTCTTTCCCAGTTACTTGTTTTCATAACTTTGGTTTGTGGGGATTATTTTATTCTTAAAAACACTGTTACTTGCAATAGTGAATCCATGAAGGAAATATATTTTCAATGCAATCGTATAAAATGTGGGATTGCAAAGGAAATAAAAGGCATCAGAATTGGCAAAGAAGAAGTCAAACTTTCACTTTTCACAGATGACATACTCTACATGGAAAACCCAGCAGACTTCACCAGAAGCTTTCTGGAACTGATCAATAAATTCAGTAAAGTTGCAGGGTACAAAATCAATATACAGAAATCAGTGGCATTCCTATACACCAAAAATGAAGCAGCCGAAAGAGAAATCAAGAAACTGATCCCATTCACGATTGCATGAAAAACCATAAAATACCTAGGAGTAAACCGAACCAAGAATGTAAAAGACCTATGTGATGAAAATGATAGAAAACTTATGAAAGAGATTGAAGAAGACACCAAGAAATGGAAAAACATTCCCTGTTCAT
>NW_021873389.1:0-777 GCF_006229205.1 Suricata suricatta | reverse complement strand
TCAGGTTCAGACTACTGTCCACGCAGAAATCCAACAAGCTGAAACCCGTATACGATCACAGCTTTCCCCCCCACAGCCCTTTTCTTGGCTAACCCTATTGCGAGAAGGTCTATCGATAATCAATGCCACCGGCCTTGGCAATATCTCAGCCTGTTTTCTATGCGCAGCACTGGGACGCCCTCCTTTAACAGCCGTCCCTCATCCCGCAGCCCTAAACGCCTCTACAGACCTGTTCCTTCCCCTCCTCCCATTTCAGATGTGTCCTTGTCCCCAAACCCGCTTCAACAACAGTTCTCGTTTTGCTACTATGACGCCAGCACCAATCTATGCAATCAGACCGCCCCGCCTGAACGGCCACTAACAGCCCCTGAAGGGTTCTTTTTCTGGTGCAATGGCACTCTTTCGAAAAACCTCTCTAACACCGTCAATCCGGAATTGTTATGCCTTCCCGTGACATTGGTACCTCAGTTGACAATTCTTACCCCTGCTGAGTATTTGGGGTGGAACATACCTTCACCCCCTAAGACAATATCAAAACGTGCCATCTTCCTCCCCTTGGTAGCCGGTATTTCTCTCGCCTCATCTTTGGTCGCCACTGGCCTGGCTGGCGGAGCCTTAGGGCACTCTCTCTATACTACCTCCAAACTTTCTCAACAGTTTGCCATGGCAATTGAGGCCTCTGCTGAATCCCTGGCTTCCCTACAAAGACAGATAACTTCTCTTGCTCAAGTTACCTTACAGAATCGCCGTGCACTGGACCTTCTTACCGCTGAAAAG
>NW_021873388.1:0-777 GCF_006229205.1 Suricata suricatta | reverse complement strand
AAAAAATGATGGGTTTACTTCGGCTGTTGATAGAGACTGCTGTCCAGACAGTCTTCATCAATTTATTCTCCCATCTACAGGGTCAATCCTTGGTGTTCTCCTTTGCTTAAATCAGGAGAGCAGGCATACAGATGGTAGAATACACACAACACGGTGCCCACGCAACCGCCCTCTGGGCTGAGAACCCAGAGGCTGCCGCGGGCCCCGCGCCCGCACACACCCAGCCGGCAGCCGCCGGCCCGGTCCTGGGGGCCTTCTCCCGCCTGCTCTGCAGCGGCTCCCCACGTCTGCGCCCCAAGCTTGCCCCCGAGGCGGTCTGTATGTGTTCCTTCTGCCTCACTTCTGGTGCTCAGGAATGGGACCGTGAGAACTACTCACATCACTACGTGTCACCGCAGCGCGTTCATCTTTGACGCCGTGGACCACTCCACTGCGCGACTGCGCTGCCGCGTGTGCGCCCGTTACTGCGGATGCACGCTGAGCTGCTCTAGATCGGGCTGCTGCAAGTCACTAGCAATATTCCTATAGCTCCGTGCGGGAGGAACATATAGGAGAAATTTAGGATACACATCAAGCAGTAAAACTGATGGGCCAAAGAGGAAACACACCATCACATTCCACTAGAAAATGCCACACTGATTCCAAAGTGGATATGCCACGTTAGAGTGGTTCTAGGCTTTTCTTGCACGTGTGTGCACAGCAGTTTTTAAGACGAACCCGCCCTGCATCTACTATTCTATACCCATTCTTCACAATATGCTGAGAACATCTGCATAA
>NW_021873387.1:0-777 GCF_006229205.1 Suricata suricatta | reverse complement strand
TCTGTACTTAAGAGGTTTGCCTCCCTCCATCTCTGTAACTACTTTTTCTGCTTCCCTTCAGAATATTTACTTTAAATTAAAATGGATCCTGCTCTTTGTTGGGTCAGTAACTGAATATAATTAAACATATCTGCATTTGCATTCATCTATACAATTATAAAACAATAACATTATATTCTACATTAATGTCAAAGGATTATTTTATTACATGTTTACTCATATAAGGTAATTAATATATTCCTAATATATTGGGCCTTTAGGTAAAGTCGAACAATGCAGTAAGGAGTAAAAGAAAAATTAACTACTCCCTCCCACTTTCATATTCTTATAGCACTTAAATAAGCTAAAGAGTTTGACCTTCCACATAATTAGATAATATTTCACTCGCTGCTTATATGGACTTTCGGTTTAATTATGGGCTTTCAGAACATGAGAACATTATCTTATATTTCCTTGGGTCTCTAAAGCATAGCACAGTTCTTGACCCATTTTGGTGATATGCAAGGTTTTTAATGAATTTCATATGGCCAAAGATTTTGTGCATCTCTCCTTATCCATAAATCATATAGTATAGTTCACTCATACATGGATGGAAAGGCTTCATAATTGTTTCTGTGATAGTATGTTTTAAAAAATCCTTTTTGTACATAAAGACATGTATTAAACAAGGACTTTTTATTATTTATGCAGTTAATTTGTGATTCTTTAATTCTTTTTAATTTTTCACAGTTCAGATCCCAAGTCTTCAGTTATGTTCTTGAGGGCTATGTTTCAATA
>NW_021873386.1:0-777 GCF_006229205.1 Suricata suricatta | reverse complement strand
CTCTCTCTCTCTCTCTCTCTCTCTGCCCCCCCACTTGTGCTCTGTCTCTTTCTCTCTCTGAAATATAAATAAAACATTAAAAAAAAAAAAGCTTAGGCCTTATAGTAGTCTATGATGTGGCCAAGTGGCAGACCATTTAAACAGCCAAGATGAGGAGTAGCAGAACTGACATCGGTCATATGTCTTACCAGGAGACACAATGCCGACCTCTGGTAGGCGTCTTGAGGTCAGCAAATAGTTTTGACAATATGAAGGCCTATTACATAACCAATTACTACTGAGTTGATCACACAGCACCAGAAAGTTCTCTGAGCTGTTACCACTCTGAGCAGCCTTTCCCACTCCCAGCCTCCATATCTTTCCTCATGTAAACTAGTAACAATGGTCCTGGTTCTCCACCCATCACACAGTAGAGATTCAGTGGAGGCTGAAATGGTGTATCTTTGGTCTAAGACTGACACTCTGAAATTTACTTATTGTAATTCTACAAACACCGCAGATCAGGATAACTGGTTTCTAAACAGAGCTGAAGATTTTCTTTGTAAAGTATCCTCCTGTTCATTCTAATATCTGCCAGTCTGAGGACCTATAACCACCCCATACTGAGTACTGAATCAGGGTGTACATTCAGGAGATATAGGGAAACTGATCCCAGAAGCTGACTTTCTGGTTCTCAAATTTCTGGACCACCGTCACCCCTCCCCAGCCTATAGTTCTACTTTTCCTATGCACATGCAACATTCTTTCCCCCCACCATTCCTGCCAAATGGAAGGTAG
>NW_021873385.1:0-777 GCF_006229205.1 Suricata suricatta | reverse complement strand
TGAGCATGTCTTGACTTTGGCTCAGGTCATGATCTCCCGGTTCGTGGATTCAAGCCCCGAGTCAGGCTCCAAGCTGACAGTACAGAACCTGCTTGGGATTCCTTCCTCTGCCCCTCCCCCACTCGCTGTCTCTCAAAATAAATCTTAAAAAAAAAAAAAGAGGACTCAGTCCCTAAGCGTCTGCTGCGTATGCAGCCTGGGGGCACGTCCTGAGTCACGTGCCCTGAGGGGGGGTGTCCAGGGTTTTATCCCCAGGGTCCCCGGGCCTTACACCCTCTGCTCAGCCTCAGGCCTTACACCCTCTGCTCAGCCTCAGGCCGAGTATCCACTCTCCTGTCCTGAAAATATGGCAGACACCCGGTCCCAAGACGCTGGCAGGCCTTCCCAGGGCGTGGGGGGAGGGGTGCCAGGTCACCAGGTGGGGAGTCGGCCTCTGTGCCCCGCAGTGACCAGGCACCAGGCGCGCACTGCCCCCCAGACAGGGCCGTGACCTTGGGAGAGATGAGGGTCTTCGGCCACAGCAATCACAGGGGCGGGTGCAGCTCTGGCTGGTGGCAGCTGGGCAGCCACCTCCTGTGCTAAGAAGGGACCAGGACGGCAGCCACAGCACCCACGGCTGCTTCCAATAGTGCTCTGTTTAAGTTCAGGTTTTGCTTGCAGCAAAAAACCACCGGTGTCCTATCCAGACACAAAGCAATCTCAGGCAGTGGAGTCGAACTCACTTTCTGCTCTCCAAGAGCATCGACATCGAGGCTGATCTGTCACCACCAATCGCTC
>NW_021873384.1:0-778 GCF_006229205.1 Suricata suricatta | reverse complement strand
TCCCTTTCTTGGGGGGAAAAATTGTAGCAGTTAGGAAATTGCTTTGTCTTCAGAGGGCCTGGACTTCATTCTTTTGTAGTGTAAGGCATTTTAGCTCTCTAGGTCCTGGCTTTTTCATTTGTAAAATGGGGCTAATGGCCACATAGAATTCTTGTTTATAATTAAATGAGATGCACATAAAGTGTTTGGCTTCATTTAGCTTCGTGCCTACTAATGCATTGTGTTCCCAATTAGATGCTATCATTGCTTGTTAAGCCTGTTTTAGAAACTCTTTACTGAATTCAGTCTTGTAGCAACATAAACGTCCTCTTCAGTTAGTCAAGCCTCTTCCGCGTTTGTGATGTTTTGTCCTGTTCATTGACCCTTTGGATTTATAACCAAGCTTATTTTTCAACCTCTTACAACTCCTTCTCCCCCTCCCCCCCATTGCTTATGTTTTCTATTACCAGTAATTGGAAAATGCCAAACTCAAGCTTTGTTTTAACTGCTCATATTGCTGTACTCTATTGATTTGTTCTAGTAATTACTATCTGAGCCTTCTAGGTGGTCTGTGTAGGCAGTTGAATCCTGATAGTAATGATTTGTCCTGTCCAGTAGCTGTACCTGTTCTGTTTGACATCACTGGTAAGAATGTTCGAAATAGTATCTTTGTTGCCATATCTTTTTTCTTTAAAAACATTTTGGTGAGAGGGGGCGGGGGGGGCCTCCCGATGTACACTGCGGGGGGGGGGGGGGAAGAAAAAAAATATTTTGGAGAGTGTGACAGTATGTGCAGGGG
>NW_021873383.1:0-778 GCF_006229205.1 Suricata suricatta | reverse complement strand
GGCTGCCTCATCTTAACTTTCCTATAGTATTCCATGTGGAAAGGAAGCATAATTTACTTATCCAACTCTTACTTAATAGATATTTCATTGTTTCCAGGCTTTTGCTATTACAACACTGAATAATTTTTGACACAAATCCTTAATCAGTATGTCCATGTAGCTATAGGATAAAATCTTAGATGTGGAATCTCTGGGTATGTGTATTGTGTAAAATTTCATTATAGAAATTTAAACTATATAAAAGTAGAGGAAATATTGCTTCAAACTTCTTTTTCATCATTCAAAATTTTATTTATTTTTACTTGTTCTGAATAATATTCCATCATTTGTATATACTATAATTTGCTTGTTTATCTGTTCACTTACTGAAGTTTGGGGAATTATGAATAAAGCTACCATTCTGGTTGCCCTCTTCTGGAATTCCTCCAATTTGATAATATTCTACCTAAAAAGCGGTGCTGTTTCACAGGCCTATGGATGAAACAAGTCCTCTCGTATACTCTGGTAGAAGTTGGAACGTGAATAGATACACTGGAGGGCAGTTTGGTGTATCTATTCACATTTAAACGGTAGACAAGAATCCCACAGTTTTGTATCTCTTCTAGAGAAACACAATAGGTAACATTGTGCATCTGGCCATCAGTGCATTTACAGTGGGTCAGCAGCTGGAACTAAAGGAAGCTGGGCACAGTGGGACAGAGCAAAGGGCGAGCCTCCTGGACTCACCAGAATTAGAGAGCAAAGCAAAGAAACTGAGTCAGAAACCTAGCCATGTAGT
>NW_021873382.1:0-778 GCF_006229205.1 Suricata suricatta | reverse complement strand
ACCTCTGAATTTCATGGCTATTTATAAGAATAATCAACATGATATGGTAAAAAGGATGTATAAGGGTTGGACATTCTATGACTCGTTGCCTATAATATCCTATTAATTTTAGAAATCTTAATTGATTCTTCTGGAAAGATCTTGGTTAGCTTTAATTCTTTCCTCTTACAATGGTCAAACTTTTGCTAATTATGTCCTTAGGTGGTATGCAGGTCTTTGGTAAAACTAGACCTTTCTCCTAGAAGCTTGGGAAGAGGGGTTAAACTAACTTTCCTGAGATCCATTTACCCCTTTTGCCTGTAGAACACCATCCCCTAAAGAGGGAAACAAGAAGACAAATTATCAGATTTATTTTTCTCATGGTCTGGACCTAGGTATTAATAACCTAATGATATTTTTCTGGGAGAAAAATATTTATCTCTAAAATGTCTTTAATAGGATGTTCCTAGCTAAGGATTATAGTAAATAAAATCCCATATGGCATGGATTGTTGACGAATGTCACATAAGTTATACAATTCATTGGTATATTAAATGGAGATGATTCACACTACACATGCTCATATTCTGTGAAAAAAACACAAATATAACCTAAAGACTTAATCTATTCTGGACTAGTAGGTACATATCCAGTATGTATTAAGCTCCCTCTATCTATGGGCCTCATTCTACTTCACGTGAATGTTTTGATTGACAGTATTTTTTAGTTAATTTTGTAAAATTTGATTTTGGGTAATATACTTTATTCATGTGAGTCTGATTTTACAACAGAATCCTGC
>NW_021873381.1:0-1601 GCF_006229205.1 Suricata suricatta | reverse complement strand
GGCTGAGTTTAAAACACAGAAATATGACTTATCACTGTCTCCCCATCAGGAGGCTCAGTTTCCTATTCTTCTGTCACGAAAACACTGAGGAGTCTTGCTGCACTTTTCTGCACTTCCCGGAGATTCTCCCAGGGGAAAGAGTGCTAGAAACGGAAGTGTGTCAAATGGCTGGAATGTTTCAGAAGCTGTGATTTGTGATGCCAAGTCGTCCCCGGAGCCGGAGCGTGTTCTGCGCACCCCCAGCCGCGGGCGCCAGGAGGCTGAGGCTGTGACTTTGGAAGGTCATGACCGTGCGGGTGGAGCACCCGGAGGTCCTGCCCCAGGACTGGGTCCCCGAGGGCGTCCCGGGCCCAGACCCTCTCCCAGGGGCCCTCCTGGCCCCAAGCCTCCCTCCCTCTGGCCCTGGCCTCTCCCTGGGACCATCCCTCGCTTTCTACCCCCAGAGAGACCTGGGTGGGTTTTGAGTTTAGAAAACAATGCGGTGTTTGACATTTTGATATTCGCCATTCAAATGAAAAGAAATGTGAGCTGATATTTATGTTACTAATGAGGCGCTTCAGAGGATTTGGCTTTTAGTGTAGAAACTGCCCCGAAGCAGTAAGTGGCTGGTGACATCCTGGACCCACGGCCCTGCGTGAACATTCGAGCCAGGAAACGCCCCGCCGGCCCTGGGCACCTGCCACCCACCTCTTCCACCGCTCTGCTCTCCAGCAGGACGGGCCCTGAGCTGGCATCTCGGCCAGGCTGGTGTTCCCTGCAGACTGGGTCTGGCTTGCCTGCCTGCCCCGCCCCTGGGCCCCGCCCCTGGGCCCCGCCCACAGGCCCTGCCTCAGTCCTGAGGAGGTGGGACCTCCCTGGAGTAAGGACACAGGGAGATATGCGTCAGTCCACAAACCAGCCTTTCCTGAATACTTCACCTTCTCGCCGGAATCACCTGTGTCACTTGTACAATTTGTCTTAAAAGACAGTGCATGTACATTAAAAATCATTATCATTTGTAGTAACAAAGTCACCTTAGCGATAAAAACAAGGAACACCGGGTGATGTCCTGAGCATCTCCCTTGATGCTCCAGCCGGTCGAAGCCCCCCTCCCCCCACCCTGCAGCCGCCGTCCTGCAGGGAGCTAAGCAGGATGGCCTGCTGGCCGGTGGACACGCAATAGCTCCCAGCTTCCGTCACCAAGCCCCCCCAACCCAGTGCAGACCGCCTGTCCGCTTCTGCCCCCGAGCAGCGCCCGAGTTCAGGGTCCCGCAGCCTAATTTCTACCCGCCGTCAGAGTCTCCCCACCCTCAGCTGGTTCCAGGCGTGGCCCAACCGCAGGCTCAGAGCAGATTCTCCGTTTAGACACATAAGTGAGTACCCCAGTACGAATGCATCAACTTAGCTATGTGTCAAGTATATATGGACCCACTAGAGATATACGCGAGCCAGTGATCCTTCGGGTTCTTCTTGCTGAAGCAGAAGAGAAGACCAAGAGAGGGAAAGAGCCTGGTTCAGGCGAAGCAGTGGGTACTCACGCAGCAAGGCCGACTTGAGCTGTGCCCAGCACCCCCAGATCCCCAGGGCCGCCCAGTCTGATTGGCAGGTAGCAATCCAAACCC
>NW_021873380.1:0-778 GCF_006229205.1 Suricata suricatta | reverse complement strand
CTTAATGAGTGGATGGAGCAGGCCTCCACCTCAGGCCATCCATCACTTGGCACCACAGGAGCTTATGATGTGCTGGCACTCATTCAGCTCACCCAGAGATGAGGATGGGATTCAAAGACAGACTTTGTAAATATGTGCGGGATCATCCGAGCCTCTGCTTCACAGTGACAGCCCCGCAGACCCTGCCTTCCAGAAATCCTCATTCGGGAAGCCAATCCAATCTCCTCTGAGGCACGGTGTTGCCCATACTCACCGCCAGGCTTCTGTCACAGAAAACATCCCCAAAGGAAGTGTCACAGCATTCTTGTCCCTTACTACTCATCTACTAGCTTATCAGGAGTATTTTTAGACACCATATAGGCAGCATTGCAAGATGGGAAATGTCCAGGCTTTAGACACTGGCCCTTTAACTTGGGTACAGGATGTTGGGTAAATTAATTTACTTCTTTTAACCTTGGGCTCCTTCTACATAAAGGGTATAATCATCTCTATCTCTTAAATATCGCTTTAAAGATCAGAAGTGGGCTAAAGTCAGCCATAGCACAAGCTGCATTTAGTAAAGATGCATTAGGAAGCAGCGCAGTCTTTCCTCAACATTCTCTTTCGAATCCGGCCTTCTGAAACTCCCTTTCCCTCCCCTCAGTAATGGTTCCAGTGGATTTTATAGCTATTCTTGCCACGTCGTGGCACTGACAAACAGGCTCGTCTTAGAAGTCAGGTCTACTCTTCTATTGCCATTTTAATTTCTATCCAGTTGTGAAGTCCCGCCCCTTCTCTG
>NW_021873379.1:0-778 GCF_006229205.1 Suricata suricatta | reverse complement strand
GGCAATACCAATCACTAGACATGTGAGTAAAGATGCTTCCATGTAATTCCAGTCCCCAGGAACCAAATTACCCTCAGCCATGAAATTCATCCCAGCTGAGAGTACAGATATCCTGGAGTAGATAGAAGTCATCTCTGTGTTCTCCACCCACAGAGTCGAAGAGTATAATAAATAAAATGGTTTTGTGTGACTACGTTTTGGGGTTGTTACACAGCAATAGTAACTGGTACCATGACAAAACAAAACACAACAACCGAGCCTGATGGGACACAGGTGCCTAACATTGCCTAACACTTTTATATCCATGTATCCTGTGATCCCAAGAAGGGACAAAAGACTGTAGGCTATTTTGATTTCATAGATTCAAGAACTTGATTATTAGTATAATGGACTGTCTAAGAATCTCATATTTTCTAAATGTCATGTGTAATCCTGGGAAGCAACCTCAGGTCTTCTTATTCCAAAACCATAGCTAAAGTTGTACTTTCTGAATATGTCCCATGCAGCCTATCTATGATGCTAAGTAGAGGATAAAAAAAAATTTTTTTATGTTTTGAGAAAGAGAGAGAGAAACAGAGATAGAGCATGAATGGGGGAAGGGCAGAGAGAGAGGGAGACACAGAATCCAAAGCAGGCTCCAGGCCAGTGCTGAGAGCTCAAAGCCCAATATTGGGCTTGAACTTAGGAACTGTGAGATCATGACCTGAGCCGAAGTCAGATGCTTAACTGACTGAACCAAGCAGTCACCTCAGAGGATTCTTGATGTAAATATTAGTTT
>NW_021873378.1:0-778 GCF_006229205.1 Suricata suricatta | reverse complement strand
GCCCAAAGTCTTTAGTGCAAGAGATTGAATACACATAATGGTCAGATCATTTATGACAATAAAACCCTGACCCTAATCTCTGCAGCAATTGTCCCAAGAACTGGTCGAAAGAATGCTAGCTTGTGTGTTTTTTTTGCACTCACTTGCAACTCAGAACCAACTAGAGAATGTTAAATATGTTTCTGAAACTAATTACATAAAATGCCTTGCTTCTAGTTAGTGGATCTCCAGCTTCCTCATGACAATGGACTCCAGTTAGAACCTGAATCCTTCCTTGTTTTTTTTCAAGGCTTTCTCACTTCACTATTTGCTTTTAAGTTTCTGCCAAATGCAAGTGATAGTGTCGGACTCCCTTTATATAGCAAGTCTTCAATAAGGAGGCACTGTTTGTGCTGAGTTGATTTGTCTTCTCTTTCCACAAGTGTTAGTTCAGAAGTTTTGAGGCATGAGGAAGGAAGAAGCAGGATGGGGGACATGAATGTTTAGGGGGCTACCTTCTCATGACCCAGGACCAGAAAGGCAGTGGCATTTTGCACCACCCAGCATGACTAGCCTAGAGAGCTTCAAGCTGTACGTTCCGGGAGCAAAGTGGTTTTTCCTAGGGAGGAGAGACAGAAAGAGAGAAGGTACTATATAGAAAAAATGGCTTATCCTGAATAGCTTTGTCAGAAATCAGCACAACTATTAAGCATGTGATGTTAAGTGACCACCTTCCCTTATTAGCGTCCCATATTTTCTAAAGATGTTGACTCCCATTTAAGTGTTCATCCATCTATAT
>NW_021873377.1:0-778 GCF_006229205.1 Suricata suricatta | reverse complement strand
AGTCATTTAAGCCTCTGACTTCAGCTCAGGTCCTGATCTCAGGGTTCATGGATTGGTCCCTGCTCCTGCTCTGGGCAGACAGCTCAGAGTCTAGGGCCTGCTTCAGATTCTGTGTCTCCCTCTCTCTCTGTCCGTCCCTCACCTGCACTCTGTCTCTCTCTGTCTGCCAAAAAAACCTGAATAAATGTAAAAAAAAAAAAACCTATTTTATCTTCTTTAATTGATATCTTCTTTATTAGTAAAAAGTATTAGTCAATGATTGTGTTGAAAATATAGGATTTCACACACTACAAAAATGGCTAATATATGTTCTAGGAAGGAATTAAGATGAGTCATAACAGAAATATATTTAATTCTTTTTTTGCATTTATTTGTTTTTGAGACAAAGAGAAACAGAACACAAGTGTGGAGGGGCAGAAAGAGAACAAGATATAGAATCTGAAGCAGGATCCAGCCTCTCAACTGTCGGCACAGAGCCTGACGCGGGGCTCGACCAAGTCAAAGTCAGATGTTTAACTGACTGACCCACACTGGTGCCTGGAGTCATAAGAGAAATATTTTTTAAAAGGGGGGTTGGTTATGCTGGAAGTTCTGGGTTTTTTTTTTACCCTTTTTTGGATGTATTTTCTCCTTTCTTTGACATACTTTTCATATGTAACAATGATCAGGCCTGTAGCTATTTTTCTATGAGTCCCAAACGGTGGAGAGAGGAGAAAACCAGGAGGCAGATAATAGAAGAGAGTGGCTAAAAGCCAAGTAACACTAGGATTCCAAACAA
>NW_021873376.1:0-778 GCF_006229205.1 Suricata suricatta | reverse complement strand
TTTAGATTTCTAGTCAGGCAATGGAGAGACTGCTAAATTTGCCTGTATCTTTAGGATTAAACTCAAGTAAAAAACTTTCACACTTGGGAGGGCCACCCAGGGTCACCCCCACAGGCCACTTCAGATGCGTTCCCAATCTTCCACCACAGGCTTGGTGGGGCTGTGCCAAAAGTGCTACATCATTACACTCTAGTTTGACAGAAAACAAAACAATATCTTGAAGGAATAAAAAAAGTTTCCATAGGTAAGCAAGATGGCAAAGAATCAGAAAAATCTAACCTGTGGTTACAAGGGAACTGAGTGGTAAGTACGTTATTTTCAGTGCTAATCAGATACTTGGCAGAGAACAAAGTTCAGAACTCAGGACTAGAGGCGAGTTCTGAGGAATTAACAACCTTCGTTAAAGGTTTAAAAATAGAATTTCTGAAGAAGAAGAGCTTGGATTACTGAACATATGTGAGAATTTATGACGGCCATCCCTGCACGGTAGCTCCACAAAGGTCACAACATTCAGAAAAGACCTTACAGAAAAGCGCAAAGAATGGAAGTTCTTCATCATCATCATCGTCATCTCTCTCACACACACACACACACACACACACACACACACACACACACACCTTCCAAAGAAGCCTACTTGTGGTATAAAGAGGGACCTCTACATACTTCATGTCCCTCAGGAGTTTATAGGCTAAATAATTTCTCACAATTATAGTTTTGAAACAGCAAAATGGGGCACCCACAAAAAGGAGAACGTGTAAAAACATTCTCTAGTTTT
>NW_021873375.1:0-778 GCF_006229205.1 Suricata suricatta | reverse complement strand
GTGGTACTCCTTCCTGTTTATTTACAAATAAATCCGTCACAAATTTTGTTCCCAACAAAGAATAAAGCCAATATAGAAATATCTGTAAATTTTAAGATGGAGTATTCTAGAAAGTAGACAGAACTCATCCACATACCTTGCTTCAACTTAGGATTTCATCCTCACTTGGGCTTTATCGGGTGGATACTTGAAATCTCCCAATGTTATTATTCTATCTAATTTGCCCGATCTCCACATTTTCAGTTTACCTTAAATATGAAACAGAGAGTGCATTGTTCTTACATGTTTATCACTTTGTTTTGTGACATCTGCTAGTCAAGCCTCACACACCTTTGCCACTTCTCTTATCCTATTAATCATCCTATTATTGCCAGATTTTTTTTCCTGGAAGCCCCACATTCATCCAAGAGCAATTAACTGAGCAGTCACTATATGTCAGCAGTATGGCAGACTTGGCAGTCACCAAGAAAGAGATAATTCCAGCTCTTATGAAGCTGAGAAGTCACAGGCTTTCCATCACTGCCAAGCAAACATTTATAATTTTTATTGATGCCTTTTTAGGTCATAAAATAGTTATATCATCTTAAGACAACCTTTGCCATTTGTTGTCAGATGATTACTTTATCATCTTCACTTTCTTTGAATATGACATTATCTAATGAATTTGAACAGATGGGGTAGGAGGTGGAGAAGAGGCCTGGTCAATTCTTATAAGAAATTTTTTTGTGCTATTCAACAGTTTTCACTTAAGTTTTAGTTATATTTGTTAAAAAAAAAA
>NW_021873374.1:0-778 GCF_006229205.1 Suricata suricatta | reverse complement strand
AAAAGTTAGAGGCTGGTGGGGAGGTGGGAAGGAGTTGAGACACAGGGCATCTCATATTCTAGAAAACTTTTCTCACTTGCATTGGTTTAGCACAATGGCCCAATTCTTGAAATGTTTCTCCAGTCAAGGAAAAAGCCCAAGAAAAATAACCTTCCTATTCTATTATTAGGATGATGATGATGAGTCCAAACAAATTCATAAGGCAATCTGAATGCATAAAACAGTAATCTACACTGCAGTGTCAGAGCCTAGAGTTAGTCCATCTTCTATAGACTATTAGTTCCCTCTGAGAAAGAAACAAGAAAGCAAAGAGACATGTGGCAATAGACATAAGCTGCAGGCTCCTTCAGATGTTTAATTTTTGCTATGTCCTCGTCCGCTAGTAGTTTCTTGCACATAGTAGGCACTTACTTGTTAAACGAACACTGGGTGAATGAGTGATAATCTTTAATATTTACCAAGCATCTATTACATGCTATTATCTCAATCCTCACAACTTAATGAATTAGCTTATTTACTAGCATGCTCATTTGATAGGCTAGAACACTAAGGCTTAATAAGTAAGTAACTTTTCTGAATAAAAGAGGATATCTGGTTTAAGAGCGCATGCAGTTGGCCAACACATGATTGCTTTTTGCAGATGATTATCATTCTTGATTTCTATAGAGAGTCTGTTATGAAAGAAAAGAACATGATTTTTATTTTTTTCCAATGTCCGTGTTTTATTTATTTTTTAAATAGTTTATTGTCAAATTGGTTTCCATACAACACC
This sequence comes from Suricata suricatta, assembly GCF_006229205.1. Classification (NCBI taxonomy): domain Eukaryota; kingdom Metazoa; phylum Chordata; class Mammalia; order Carnivora; family Herpestidae; genus Suricata; species Suricata suricatta. The sequence goes on along the minus strand of NW_021873374.1, from coordinate 6 downwards.
CAGTGC
>NW_021873373.1:0-778 GCF_006229205.1 Suricata suricatta | reverse complement strand
TGGGGGAAAAGAGGTGGTGGTGATGGAGGAGGGCACTTATGGGGAAGAGCACTGGGTGTTGTATGGAAACCAATTTGTCAATAAACTATTTAAAAAAAAAGCCACATAGACATATTTGATAACTTAAATGAAAGACCAAATTCTTCAAAAAATACAAATTACTAAATAACTTTAGAAAAGCAGGCAATATAAATATTTATGACTCTATTAGTAAAAGTAATTAAAAGACTTCCATTCTTAGTTTATTAAGAATTTCCAAATCATGAATTAATGTTGAACCTTATTAATGCTTTCCCTGCTTTTTCTTGTTTTATAATTATGTTTACTTTTTTCTGCCTCTTAATGTGGTTGTCAGAACTGTGATGGGCCTGACATTTTACCCTATCCGCAAGCTAACAAGTTAGGCTGCCACAGCTTTATGGATGCTGGTAGAAAAGGTATGTATGTGTATATACATATATTATATGCATATGTATATTTCTCTCTCTTTAAATTTTAGCACAAAGTAAAAGTCTAAAATTTAATACTGTTGCTACTTGCTTTCTGAAAAATGTAGGAACTTAAGAATGCTTAAATTCTAATTATGTTCTGTCTTTTATGCTACCGTTGAGCAGTATTTGACGTTCATCTGGTTTTGGTGCTACCCAAATTTCTAATTTTGGTTATATATTTATGTTATATGTAACCACTTGGTTACTAATTTCATTTTTTTGCCTTGTTTCTTGAGTCATAGTCCTCACTTTTGGATACAATCATGCCTTCCTAGAAGTATTTCAGT
>NW_021873372.1:0-778 GCF_006229205.1 Suricata suricatta | reverse complement strand
GAGCAGTCTTAACAACTTGTTCTCTGTGCATACGTGATGACTTCTGGTGAGCCATCCTTTTCCCTTTTTAAATTCACACACCTTTTGTTTACCAATGTCTTTGATAATATTGTCTTTTTTAAGTTTATTTATTTTGAGAGAGAGGGGGAGAGAGAGGGAGGGAGAGAGAGAGAGAGAGAGAGAGAGAGATAATCCCAAGCAGGCTCTGCTCTATCAGCACAGAGCCCGTCACAGGACTCATTCTCACCAACCATGAGCTCATGACCTGAGCTGAAACTGAGTCAGATGCTTAACCCACTGAGCCATGCAGGTGCCCCGATAATTTCATTATTAATCTAGAGTTTGTGGCTTCTAACTTCATTCCTTTTTTGAAAATGAGAACTATAATTTGCTTTCCTTCAGTTGTCTGGCACTGTTCTCTCCCTGAATTTCCTTAAAAATTCTTGAGGCTCTTTCTCTTCCTATTCTTTCAAAATTAGAAATAAAAGGGGAAGCATAGGTGAATTACCAGTAAGTTCAAAGAACTTTTTTTTTAAGCTTGCATGTTTCTGATTGAATTACTATTTCCAAAGGAGTGAGTTCGTGTTTATGTATGCTAGTTTGTGTGGGGAAGAGTTTCAGGGAGGAAGGAAGGGTAGGGAGAGGGACCTTGGTCTTTTCTCTAGTCTCCTTTGGGCATCTGGGGCCCAGGAGAATGGTAGGGGAACAAAGCTCCATGAATAGATCCTATGGAATTGGAATCTTACTTTGTTGAGTTTACTTGTCACTTTTTTTTTTA
>NW_021873371.1:0-778 GCF_006229205.1 Suricata suricatta | reverse complement strand
TTTTTTTTTTTTTGAGAGAGAGAGAAAGAGAAAGCATGCACGAGTCAGGGAGGGGCGGAGAGAGAGGGAGACACGGATGTGACCCAGGCTCCCAGCTGTCAGCACAGAGCCCGACACGGGTCTCGAACTCACGAACCCCGAGAACATGGCCTGAGCCAAAGTCTGACACTTAACTGGCTGAGCCACCCAGACACCACAATAAAGTTGCCTTTAAAAAGTCACATTTTAAGTGAGTAAATGATACCATAGGAAACATTCTGCACTGCGCTTCCCCAGCTTCTCTTTCATGCATATTCACGTAGACAAAAACACCAAATAGTATTCACTGCCTATGGGTAAGACGGAGGGTGATTTTTGCGTGAGTGCCTTCCCATCAGTGTTTTCTAGATTTTAAATTTTCTAGAAGTTTCTGTGGCTTGCCTATGTTTGGCCCAGCACTGCACAGCCAGTACTAGAGACATGCTTTATAAATACAGCAGTGACCTGACCAAGGCCTTGGGCATTCCAGGTGGGGCTGGTGGGGGGAAGGGGGTGTTCTCCTTTCTCCTCCAACTGTGGAGCCCCGGCCATGTCCACCCCCTCCACAACCCCTGGGCGTGCGCGCGCGCGCACACACACACACACACGCACACACACTCACACACACACAGAGTCTGGGGGAGCAAGCCCACTATAGCCACAATCTGTTTCAAGTTCAACTAGCACAACCCTCTGACCCAGGAGGCCTCTGCGCTGTTTCCTGTTTTCAGGCGGCCCCACTGCTGCCCAGGCCGGCACC
>NW_021873370.1:0-1601 GCF_006229205.1 Suricata suricatta | reverse complement strand
TTAATGGAAGCAAATACCAGAGTTTGTGTATTGATTGTCTGTGCTTTTGAAGTTGTTAAAAGTTCTTTTCTTCATATACTTCTAGTAGCTTTAGTTTTTACTTCCACATTTAGGAATTAAAATTACCAGCTAATTCTACTGTGTAGCCCATGTGAAGAACAATAGTCATGGAATGTTCTGGAAACCTTTGTGTCTGTCTGTACACGTAGGATGCTATCTCTGATCTCGTTTTTGTGGAACCAGCAGTTGTGTCCCACCCCAGCCCCAGCCCAGTTCTCTCCCCAGAAATGAGAGATCTGGGTTTCCTTCCCAGCTTGTAAGTGCAGGGCCATTAGGCCATATCTCCTTTCTAGGAGTAGAACCTTGTCTGGGCAAAGACAGCACCCAGAGCCGTACAACCAGAGAACTTGAGGGGGCCACACTCTGTGGGTGAATTTATCAGACAAAGAGAAAGTTCTGGATGTGGATCCGGTCAGTCTGAACATTCCAAACAAGGTTTGGGCCTCATCAAGTGAGAATCTGGAAGACTCTTCTTTGCTTGTCAGGTAGAGCAGACCTAATGCTCTGGTACTGGGGTGCTTTCCCTCGGTTACCTGAGGACCCTGTCACACTCTAGGTGTTCAGTGGTGTTAATTCCAACCTGCGCTCTAGACTTCATTTCAGCTCAGGAGACCCCACATGTCCCATCTGGGAGCCTTTTTCATGGGCGGGTATATTCCCCACCACAACTTCTAGCACACTTGATGGAGTGTGGTCCGCAGACATGGACGGTGGTCACCCTCGTGTGCCGGTGAAGTTAGGATTCTTGGGTCCACCCTGTTCCAGAGCTGTGGGGCGGGCTCCCACCCTCTGCTTGTCCAGGGACTCCATGGGCAGGCGGTTCCAGCCCCTTGCCATTAAAATCAAAGTCAGGACCAGGAACTGCCTTGATCTCCTCTAGAGCTTACCAAGTCTACCCCCAGGGCGAGCTCCTTTAAGCTGAAGTCCCTTGGGCCCCAGCCCTTCTGCCCAGACCAGGGGTGGGTGGTGGGGAGGGAGAGTGGGGACTGGGAGGTCTGGGGCAAGGGCCACCAGTGCGGGGAAACAGCTGTCTCTTAAGCAAGAGTCCAAACAGCGGCCTCAGGGAGCAGAGGGAGCAGGTGCACCGGGGCGGGGTTTACTCTCCATCTTTTCCTGATTCCTTTCCCTTTTGGCAGCAAACAGCCCTGCCTCTGCAGCACAGGCAGTGAGCTGGGGACACTGGGGGTGCTGTCTCCTCTGCGATGACCCGCCTCTCCTCCCAACCCAGCTCCCCAGAGTCAGGCATCAGCTGGACTTTCCCTGTGGTGAAGCCCAAATACCCTGCTTCTAATAAAAAAAATAATAGCCCGAGGTATGGGCCCAGCCACCTGGATGGCCGAGTGGTTAAGATGTTGGACATAAGATCCAATGGGCATGTTCCCGCCTGGGTTCGAACCCCACTCCCGGTAGGGTGAGCTTCCCAGGCTGGGCCCTTCTGGGGACTTACCAGTGACATGGGGCCCACCTTGTGTCTGCTTTTTCTGTTTCCTGCGCTGTCTTGAAGCTGAAGCACCTGAGCGAACCGTTTTTTTTTTTTTTTT
>NW_021873369.1:0-778 GCF_006229205.1 Suricata suricatta | reverse complement strand
GTGGTACTCCTTCCTGTTTATTTACAAATAAATCCGTCACAAATTTTGTTCCCAACAAAGAATAAAGCCAATATAGAAATATCTGTAAATTTTAAGATGGAGTATTCTAGAAAGTAGACAGAACTCATCCACATACCTTGCTTCAACTTAGGATTTCATCCTCACTTGAGCTTTATCGGGTGGATACTTGAAATCTCCCAATGTTATTATTCTATCTAATTTGCCCGATCTCCACATTTTCAGTTTACCTTAAATATGAAACAGAGAGTGCATTGTTCTTACATGTTTATCACTTTGTTTTGTGACATCTGCTAGTCAAGCCTCACACACCTTTGCCACTTCTCTTATCCTATTAATCATCCTATTATTGCCAGATTTTTTATCCTGGAAGCCCCACATTCATCCAAGAGCAATTAACTGAGCAGTCACTATATGTCAGCAGTATGGCAGACTTGGCAGTCACCAAGAAAGAGATAATTCCAGCTCTTATGAAGCTGAGAAGTCACAGGCTTTCCATCACTGCCAAGCAAACATTTATAATTTTTATTGATGCCTTTTTAGGTCATAAAATAGTTATATCATCTTAAGACAACCTTTGCCATTTGTTGTCAGATGATTACTTTATCATGTTCACTTTCTTTGAATATGACATTATCTAATGAATTTGAACAGATGGGGTAGGAGGTGGAGAAGAGGCCTGGTCAATTCTTATAAGAAATTTTTTTGTGCTATTCAACAGTTTTCACTTAAGTTTTAGTTATATTTGTTAAAAAAAAAA
>NW_021873368.1:0-778 GCF_006229205.1 Suricata suricatta | reverse complement strand
TCAACTGCAAAATTGCCCTTATTGGTGACTAGGGAAATTACTGAGGTTTTAAACCCTGATTTGACTTAGCTCCTAAAAGGTACTCATGCTACTGGGTAAAAAAACAGATCCTAATGGACCCAAGATTGAACCCCAGCAGTTTTGGGGCAAACACAGTAATGCAGGTCAGGGATGAGATGTGGATATAATCCCGGGATATATATGGCAGAACGTGCTGGTTATCACGGGGAAAAGAGCAAGATGGCGAAGGACCCCGAGGCTCTACATCATGTGTGCCATCTTGTGAGGTGAAGACGGAAGAGTAGGTTTGAGCACAGGTAAAGGCGGGGTTCAGTTTTGCAAGTTTATACTGAGAGGTCTATCAGATATTTCAGCTCAGATGTTGAGTGCGCCGTTGAACATATGCTATGTGTTTGGGATTTAGAAAGACCCTTCACCATAATGTACAATGTGCAAAAGGCTTTTGGTACTTGTTCTTTATGCAAATTCAAGAGGTTACTGTTTCTATTCTGAGAGTTTTTATCAGAAATGGGCGTTGAGTTGGTAAAATGTTTTTCATGCATTGTTTAATCCAATTATTCTTTCCTTCTTTAAAACTGTTAATATGTGGGTTTTCAAATATTAAGCCAGCCTTGCATCCCTCGAATAAACCTCACCTGCACATGGTGTATGTTTTTTTTCGGTATTGCCAAATTCTGCTAATACTGTGCTAAGGATTTTTATCTCTATAAATACAGAGGGAAAACAGTTTGTACTTTTCCTTTTTTTTTTTTTTTTT
>NW_021873367.1:0-778 GCF_006229205.1 Suricata suricatta | reverse complement strand
TCTATCTCTTGGCCTGCCCTTAGGAATGTTAAGGGTGTTAGCTGGTCTTTCCTGATTGGGTGTTACTAGGGTGGTCCCTCCTGCCTTGGGCAATGTGTGCCCTTTTATTGTCTAATGATTCTGAGAAACCGATACCTAGGCCTCCAAGGTCAGAGGGGAAACTTGAAGCCTGTCATGGAGTCAGTTTGGTTCAGACCTGTGTCCTTTCAATAGTTCTTAGAAGAGATGAGTGTTTTCTAGGGAGGAAGGGGGAAGAGACAAGTACAAAGGGACAAAAGGGAACATTTCTGGGGCGATAGAAATGTTCTAATTGATATGACAGTAGCAGCGATTACTCAACTCTATACGTTTGTCAAATCAAATTCTGCACTTAATGATGAAGTTTTGGGGTGATGGGGTCCATGGGGTCTGGAGCTGATGGCCAGAAAACAATTCTTGAAGATGTCTCTGGTGCAAAAAGGTGATTTTATTAAAGCATGGGGACAGGACCCAAGGGTAGGAAGAGCGGCACTGGGGGTCCTGATGGGTAACAAATTCTATACCCTCAGGTTGGGAGGGAGTCAGGGATAGAGTAAGTCGCTGAGGAATTTTGGAAGCAAGGTTTCCAGGACCTTGAGGGGCTAGCTGTTGCTAGGGAAACACCATTTATCACCATTTAATAAAACTTCAGATGCATATCAGGGGCCTTAAACTTGGAGTAGGATTGCCAGCATATATCCTGGGGCAGACGAGATGAAGTAGATTTAGGGGGAGGTTTAGCGCCCAGCAAAGTGTCATC
>NW_021873366.1:0-778 GCF_006229205.1 Suricata suricatta | reverse complement strand
ATGGATGTCTCTTCCTGAGAAGAGAGGGGGAGAGGGAAAGCACTCTTCAGGCCAGGACAACCCTGCTGCTCCTTGAACATAGGAACCTTCTTTCTTCTTCTTCCTTCTGCCTGGAATTCTTTTCCTCTCCTGTCACCTTTCTCCAGCCAACCCAGAATATCACCTGGCCAATGCTTTCTCATCTGTCAAATCTCAGTCCAGACATCAATCCTGCAAAAAAGCCTTTCATGAGTATGTAGGAACAATTAGACCTGATTGCCCTTATCTCACAACTCTGCACTTGCCCCTCCAGCACCATCACATAGGGACTCAATAATGATGTCACGGAATGTAAGCTAGGTAAGGGCAGGGTCTTTCTACCTTACTCGGCACTGAACCCCCTCCACTTAGCAGAGAACTTTGCATAAACAGTGTGTTGAAAGAATAGAGAAAATCAGGGCTGGGTTTTAATGCCAGAAATCACTTAGGCATGGCCCCATGGCCCCTGCACTGTCCCCCTCAGCCACAGAGGAGCCTGAGAGCCTCCAACCACAGCCAGTTCCCTGGCAGGCATCTCATGGCATCCTCACAGGCCAGAGGCAATAGGGGAGGAGGGCAGTTTTCAGAGAATATTACACTTCTCTCAGGAGACCCTGTTTCAAACAAGTGTAGGAGGGATTAAACACCTGACAGAGTGCTTGGTGGACCTACCAATGAGGCAGAAGGGCACATTTAGCCAATAGGGACATGTGTCCACAAACTCTCCTGAGAGTCGAGGATAAAGAATGGGAGGTAGGAC
>NW_021873365.1:0-778 GCF_006229205.1 Suricata suricatta | reverse complement strand
GGCCCAAATCAGGCTTTCTAGTCAAGGTTGCCCTTTTGGATCCAAGATGTAGGAGGATCCCAAATTTCAGTTGTGCAGGACCTTGGACAGCTACTCAAAGGCCCGGTGCTGTAGTAGCCTAATTAGCCCTCGAGGTGGCAATCGTATGGGGCTGCCTGGACCACAGTTCTCAGCATGGACTTCCTCCCATCCTGACATACCACAGGGACTCCCTCACTTATAACCACAGGAGAAGAGTGGCTTTAAATGGAATGAGTGCTCACCATTGTGGGATGGTCACAAATGGGAACACAGTCCACAGTGAAAGCAACCCATGTGGAGTAGAATTAACATTAGTGCCAGGGAGCCATAGTACTTTGCATGCCTGGTATTATAGTACTCTTCCCACACTCTGCCCTTCAAATGCTATAGTAACAGAATTGATCTTAATATTAGTAATAATAATAGTTGACACTTACATAGTCCTTGCAATGCACCAACCACTCTGTAGTTTTCATGTACCAACACATGTAATTCTTATTTCAGTGCTACGAAGTAAACTATTGCCCCCATTCTATAGGTGAATCTCTTGAATATTGCAGCAATAGTGAGAGTCTCATAAGCAAAAAAAAAATCTTGGTCCCTAGAGAGAATTTTCTTGTGTCCAATCCCTCAAGAGCTAGAGAGTCTCAAAATGAAATGAAAGCCAGAGAGAAGCCACAGTTCAGCCTTGGGGCTCTAGGGGCAGGGGATCCTGACATTGACATCTGGATTAAAACAATGACAAGTATAGTCTGTA
>NW_021873364.1:0-778 GCF_006229205.1 Suricata suricatta | reverse complement strand
TGCTTCCCACTCCCTGCCCCCAGACTTTGCTTCCTGTTGGAGGATCCTCAGTAGAGGATGTACATCTAATACAGGACACTATTGGTGCCCTGAAACTTACCATTTAGGCATCTCCTTGTGTCTTAAGGATACAGCTTGAAAGCTTTGAAAGAAAGCGCAATATTATCTGGATATTTTATACGTGTACGAGAGAGGAGTACAAAATTGGAACATATTGGTGGTGGTTCCGGGAGCACATCTCCTATATGCAAACAGCTAAGTAAAGCAAACAGCATCACAGTCAGTCAGTGTCAGAGCTAATTAAATCTCAGTCCTGAGGTCTCTGGGATCAATAAACTCACTCTACTTAACTGGTGCCTCAAGTTAAATTTTACGGTGAGAAACAATGGACTTTGTGATGGATTGGTAGAATTCAAAATCTTGCTATAGTATATATAAAAGTAGTATTATTGATGATAATAATTTTACATACTAAATATACTGATGGCTCCATTGGTGTTAGTACTGTCCCATGAACTATTTAGGAACTATTTTATGGAATTTCTAGAACAAATTTATTTTCAGAGATAAGTAAAATTATCTATCAGATGATGAAATTGGTACACAGAGAAATTTAGGAGATTAATGGTGGCCATCCTGTCAACAAGTGGTAGAACCAGGCTCCAAACCCCATGGCTTTACTATAGAGAACACATGAACAGTATGTACATTTTATGTAATGAACCAATATGATATACTATGTTGCCTAAGTCAAGTCAGCATCGTTAATTGACCTGCA
>NW_021873363.1:0-778 GCF_006229205.1 Suricata suricatta | reverse complement strand
TATATATGTGCTTTGATTGATGAATCTTGCCAGGTAAGATCAAACATATTTGCTACCTCAATCCTAGGCTGAAACCTTTGTGCATGGTCCCAAGCTTGGGTATTTCTTTGGTTGGGCTGTGATAGCTGTAAATGTCTAATAAAGGACTTTTCTTCACTCCAATACAAAGGAGTTCCCCTATAAATGGCCAGTTTTGCATTAAGATTGCAGATCCTGAACTCCCAAAGTATCATTCTAAACATAATGCTAGTTTTATTCTTTCATGACTTCATTCAACAAATACTGAGAGTTGAAAAACTGACAAGCACTATTCCAAGTGCAGTGGATACACCAGTGACCATCAGAGACAAAATCCCTGCCCTTACACAGGTTACATTTTAGTTGGATTTGGGGGACACAGCCCACAAAGAAATATGTAGGTAAAATATATATTATGACTCATGGACGTAAGTGCTACTGTGCCGGGAGCCAAAGAACTCTGGTTGGAAAAGTTAAAACAGTATTAACTAACTCTGGTGGAATGTTACAGCTAAATAAGCAGCAAGCAGGTTGTAAATAGCTGTTAGTTCCTGAAGAGTCGTAAATACCTGTTGGTCCCAGGAAGATTACCATCTGTCAACATTTGTTAACAGGTCCCTGGTACTGTGTGCCTTCCCCCACATTCTTTCCCCCTTTCCCACTTTTTTTCTTTCCCCTGGTTGTGTATATAAACAACCCCCTTTTGAATAAACGTTGGAGCTTGATCAGATCTCTGTCTTGCTCCCATTCTTTGTGTCTC
>NW_021873362.1:0-778 GCF_006229205.1 Suricata suricatta | reverse complement strand
CAAGGGGTCCTGGCCACGTGGGTGATGGTCAAGTGTGCAGGCAGAGCCTGTAACTGCCACATGTACCAAACCCTCCAAAAGTCCTACGCAATGGCACAGGGGACATTTCTTTATTATCTTCTGTCTGAGGACGACATGGTTAGCACAGCATCTAAATGATTACAATTAGCTCACCTCTGATCTAAGCTTCTGGGCTTTTCTTCTGAGGCTGCCCGGAGGTGGGCAGGCCCCACCCATGCCTTTCCTTTTGGCTCCCACACCGGGGCCCAGCGGGGTGCACGGCTCGGGAAGAGTGCGTGGGTAACATGAGTGCTCGGGGGGGACCAGAGCCTGCTCTCTCAGCCATTGTTTCTGCCTCATTAAGAACTTCCTTGTTTGTGCACCCACCAGTAATAGTTTCTGTGTTGTTGTTTTCTCAAGCCTTCTGACAGTTTCAAAACCGAGAAGCATGACTCAATCCTAGTGGGGGCTCGGATTGATTCTCCTGAATGAAGAAAACAAAATTACATATGTAGGAAGATTCTTGAATCCTGCCTTCTCCACTCTGCTCACCCACCTTCAGAACCAACCTCCATTCTGAAGTCAGCAGGTGCCAACGCGTGTCGTTCTTGGGGTTCCGCCTCCTGGAGGGCCAGCTCTGCCAGCGTGGGGCTGGAAGCCTGCACAGACACTCCCGCTCAGCCCCCATCTGCAGGGCGGGTAAGAAAGCTGATGTTCAGAGTCATTACATAGAGCAAAGAAATATAGGATGTGGAAAGGAAGGAAGGGAGGGAGGGAG
>NW_021873361.1:0-778 GCF_006229205.1 Suricata suricatta | reverse complement strand
GCATGGGAGAAGTAGGGGATAAAGGGGTACAAACTTCCAGCTATAAAAGAAAGAACTCACGGAGAGGAAAAGTACAGCACATGGAATATAGTCAATAATATTGTTGTATGGTGAAGATGGTGACTACACTTACCAGGGTGAGCACTGTGTAATGTACAGAATCGTGAAATCATTATGGTGTACACCTAAAATTAACATAACATTGTGTGTCAACTATACTTCAATAAAGAACAAAAAAGTATGCATCTCTGGAAGTGCCTCAAACACCACACATTAGAATGGTGTGCATGGGACCTTTCCTGACACTCATTCTTTTAACAGAAAATAGAATTTTAGAGCTCATTCTCTAGAGCCTCATGCCAGACCACACCAAGCTCATCTCCCACACACCTCGGTCATTTTGGCGCTGTCTCCCGTGTCGGTCATCTTCACTGGAGTGGAGCGCTGAGACACAGAGCCCTCTTCTTCCCGGTCGGTCCCGGAGTCATCCTCAGAGCTGCTGGACACAGCCTCCTCGCTGGGGGGTGGCGGGGCGCTGGCTGCTGTTTTCCGCTGTAATACAGCTTCTTCTCTGTTGCTTTTGTTCCTTTAAAAAGATGAATACTGTTGTAAAAGCAACTTCATTTAAACATAACCATCCCCACCACCAAAAAAAGAGGAAAGAAAAAAAAAGTAATGAAAATAATAAGGGAAAAACCCAAGACACACTTCCTAGGGGGAAAAAAAAAACAACAAAAAAACAAAAAAAACCGTCATGTAATTTCTGTCCTTGATGGAA
>NW_021873360.1:0-778 GCF_006229205.1 Suricata suricatta | reverse complement strand
GCCGTGCGAGGCCTGCACTTGACCTGCCCCATGCCTCCCCGAGAGCTGCGGCCAAGTTTGTTTCTCCTCCTCCACTCTGCACCAGCCGCTCGTGCCGGAAGTGTGTGTGTGTGTGTGTGTGTGTGTGTGTGTGTGTACACAAGCCACTTTGCAGGGTCACTCAGAAGACAACAACCGAAGTTCCCAGAAACGGAGTGGTCAGGTTTCCTTAAAAAATGTGCAGAGATTGTGTTTCTGGAGATGAGGGCTTGAGCTGAAAGCAAACAAAAATACCACAGGACATGTCACAGTTTGTGTTCTGAAGGATCTGTGACTCTGGATTTGGGTCCAGTTCTCTGAAACACGCGCTGCGCTTCCCCGTGGAACGTGGCTCTTTGAAAAGAAATACGTCAATACAGAAACTCCATCTGCAGCTCCTCAAACAGTGCCGGGGACTCACCCTTCCTTTACTGCTGCTGAGTCGGCTCTGGGGGGCAGCTTGGCAACGAGTGGGGGTCAGAGCAGTTTCCAGAGAGTCGTCTGCCGTCGTCCCGCTGGCCGGCCGAAGCGACGCCTCTCTTCACCAGGGCCGCTCTGTCCCCGGCCCGGCTCGTGGTGGAGTCTGGGGGGAGAGAATCCCATGTCGGCGGGATGCCCCACGTGTGGCTGCGTCCCCTGTGGCCTGCCGGATGCCACCTCTCCCCGGGGCGTCCCGGGAGGCCCTGCAGCCCGCACTGGGAATTTAAGTTCTGTCGGGCGAGCAGGGAGCCGTCAGTAGGGAGCAGGAGTCCACCCTTTC
>NW_021873359.1:0-1602 GCF_006229205.1 Suricata suricatta | reverse complement strand
TGCACCTCAAAATATTCTATAGGTTTGCAACACAATGGACACATTTTATTTATCAAAGTGTGAACTGAGACCAATCGACAGGCCTTCAGAGTACACATACCAATGATAGTATATAGTATGACTTAAATTATTAGTATTTAGATCCAATTTGAGTGAGACATTAATATTCAAGGTATACTTTTGTCTATATATCATGAATATCATTGGTTAGTCTTTTTTACTGAATTAAGACATTTTAGGACTTGCAAAGTACTCTGAAACATATGTTTGAAATGCACAAAATGCTTAAGTCCTTAAATTTAAAACATATGTCCTTTTTTGCTGCCTTGTTCTGTAGTTTTAAAGACCAGTAGAGCTTAGGAAACTTTTCAATGTGATTGCTGAATTTTCAAATCACAACTCTCTGTTTAGTAAACTTGTTTCCATTCTTGAGGCACTAGCTTCTGAAATAGTCGGTATTTATCTAAAACACAAAAACTAGACATAAAAATATTCCCTCTCTAGAATTAGACAAGCGTGTGTTTGTGATGCACTCTATACATGGGCTTGATCACCCACCCACACCTTCTTGTGGAGAGACTATTTTCCTGCTCTCCTCAGCAAGACTCTGAAATGTGGGAATTTGGCTGAAGCTGATTTCCTGTTTCTTGCCAGCATGTCTTGGAGATAGCACTGTCGGGAGTGTGATGCAAAAGAACAGACAGCTGTCCCCAGTCTTGAAGATTCATCTGGCATATTAGTTCAGAAAATCATCTTAACATCAACTTAACCTTTAAAGAGCATATTTAAAAATAAATTTCTTATACAGTTGTCTATTAAAAATGTGATTATTTTCCCACTAAGGGGGAAAAAGCTGTGTTTCAAAACTCACCCTACGTAGAGTCCATGTCCTAAGGGAGAACTTTTTCAGTAGTTAGGTTATCTGCACCACTGGGCTTCAACTAATTAATTTTATTTTCTAATAGTATACCTTAAGGAGGTCATGTTATTAAACTTTGATTGAATGAAATAGCAAGGACAGAAAGCTTTGACAAGCAATAAAAATTACCTACTATTCATAGAATCTCAGAAAATCAAATACTGTGTATTCACCACTGAAAACGGGAGGCAAACGTGCTATGTCAGAAACACACTGAATGTAAAGGTAAGGAAAAATATGTAAGCCAATTGCTACCATTTCAATTTAAGCAAGTTAGTTAATTTCCTTGAGCCATACTCCTCTGTAAAATGGAGGTAATAAGAATACTTAGTTAAAATAGTTTTGAGAATTCAGAGATAATAAGTGTGACAGTATTGTATATACTGAGAACCACAAAAATAGAATATGCTATCATCATTATGTGTATTTTAAGTAAAATACTAAAGCATTTCTTTTATTATTTAGTGACTTTGGGCATTTCCCAGAAGGCTGGATCCCAACAAAGGAGAAATCTCATAATGAGATGTAATTTTTGTGCCGGGAGAGTTCAGTAATGCTTGACAGGACTCCTATGAAGAGTTTTCACTTTCTGCTATTATTTATTTTGCTGCTAGACTTACTTGGTTTTCAAACACATTTACCCATTCATACTCATCTGCTTGAATGTAGAAACATTGCCTTAA
>NW_021873358.1:0-778 GCF_006229205.1 Suricata suricatta | reverse complement strand
GGCTTTAATCTACTTTGAAGTTGTTTTTGTAAATGGCTTAGGGGGGTATCTGATTGGGTGTTTTTACGTCATGGTCCTCAACTATCTTAGACTCGTTTATTGAGTTGCATCTCTCCCCAAGGGGCCCCTTTGTCACATATCAAAGTTGGCACATAGGTGGGTCTGCTTGTGTGCCGTCTGTCACATTGCTCACTTTGTCCCCATGCCAGTATCTTTGTTTCAATATCTGAAGCTTTATGAACAATATTGATTATCTTCCTTGTTCATTTCCTTCAGAAATTCTTTATTTTTGAAAGTTTATTTACTTTAATGTTTATTTTGAGGGAGAGAGAAAGAGAGAAAGAGAGAGAGAGCGAGCGCACATGAGGGGAAAGGGCAGAGAAAGAGAGAGAGTCCCAAGCAGGCTCCATACTCTCAGTGCAAAGCCTGACATGGGACTTGAACTCACAAACAATGAGCTCAGGACCAGAGCTGAGACCTAAGTTGGATGCTTAACCAACTGAATTCCCCAGGCACCTCTGAAGAAATTCTTTAATCACTCTTGGACATTGGTCCTTACTTTGCTTACCACTGGTAAGTTCTACTTAAGTTCCATGTAGCCAGTTGAGATTTTGATTGGATCTCCATTGTATTTATGGATGAATTTGGGGAGCAAAAACATTTCTGAACAAATATTTAATATCCAAGATATTATATATACTGAATCACTCCACACAGATATGGGATAGCACCAATTTATTTTGATATTCTTTAAGCTCTTTCTTTTTTCTTTAAGATA
>NW_021873357.1:0-778 GCF_006229205.1 Suricata suricatta | reverse complement strand
GTTCGTGGGGGCTTCGGCCGAGAACGCAGCCATCCGCGTACTGGGCGGGCCGCGGCATACCCACACTGTCGTGGTGGCGAGGCAGGAACTGTGGCCCCGTCTGCCCCAACACAGCCTCCGTGTGCCTGAGGCCTGACACTCGGCCTCACACGGAAAGCACGTGAAGTCTGTAGACTCACGGGCGGACGTCAGCGCACAGCCCTTTCACTAGCAGCCGGAGCCCATGACCAAGGGCACTGGCACAGCCGCTCGACACTAAAAACCAGAGCCTCATGAAGCTGAGGCCCAAGCCTCAACAAAAGCGCTTGCAGGTCCCACGTCTGACAACCACCCAATTCTAGAACTCACACTCCCGATCTGTGAAGTCCCCCTTCCGGCTGTCACTTCCGGAGACCCCGCCCCCACCGCATTCCACTCAGGACAGAGAAGGGGGCGGTTTAGCAGCTCAGGCCCTCAGCATCACCTCGTGACATCATCTGTCTTTAGATCTTCCTTCTTGCGTAGGAAACGCGGAAGCTCAGAATGCCCCTTACAGGAAGGCAAGCTGGTGCCGCATCTCAGAGACCCGACTCGGTGCGGTGTGGACAAAAAGCATGCTGTCTACACACGCCAAGAACAAAAATGAAGGAGTGGCCACGCAGGCCCCTCTGAGCAACTTCACTTCTAAGCAGGTAGCTTCCCATCCTGCTACTGTGACACTTACAACGTGAGACAAGGGACCCTCCTCGGTGGCCAGGGTCTCCCGCTCCCCACACACTCGGTACCCACGTCTCTAAGA
>NW_021873356.1:0-778 GCF_006229205.1 Suricata suricatta | reverse complement strand
CTCGCTTTCGGGGTGCCGGCAGAAGGGGGCTCTCAGGGGCACCCGCACGCTTTCGCGGGGACACCCCTCCCCCCCTTTTCCCGCAGAGTTGGCATTCCCTGGTCATGGCTGGTGCGGAATGTCAGGTGAGCCGCATCCCGGTGCGTCAAAGTAGCCCGAGTCCCGAGAGGCCAGTGGGCGGATGCTCGGCGTCCACCGCTCGCCGTAAACCAGAGTTGGGGAGTGTTACAATTCCACTTGAGCGTTATTGATTTCCAGAGTATACAGGGATCGCGGAGGGCGGTAATCTCTCAGGCCAGAGTCAAGTTGATTGCTTATTATTGTTACTTTTAAATTAAAAAGATGCCTGCCTGGGCTTAGTGAATGGATAAACCGAGGCGGAAACGGCAGATGGCTTTGCATTCTGAAGAAAGACGCTGTATTTGGGTGATTAATCATGCGCTTTTGTCGTTGAATGATTGCTGATGGCAAGCTTGCTTCATTTGAAACTTGAATTAATTATGAATTAGGAATATGTGTGATAGTGTGGCTCCTTGGTCTAGGGGTATGATTCTCGCTTAGGAATAGGTTTGATAGAGTCAACCAGTTTATTTTAGGAATTAAGGTTAACACAAAAATGATTGCTTTATTAATGCTCTAGGTATATTTTTTTGTTTTTTTTTTGTTTTTGTTTGTTTTTTGTTTTTTTAACTAGTGTTTACTTGCTTACCCAGAGATTTGCGAAGTGTGACTTGAAATTTTGTGTTGTTTTAGTCGCTTAATTTAGGGGGCATGGACT
>NW_021873355.1:0-778 GCF_006229205.1 Suricata suricatta | reverse complement strand
TCGTGGTTGGAGCCCAGAGCCCACCTTGGATCCTCTGTCCCCTCACCTTTCTCTGCCCCTCCCGCCCTCTCTCTTTCTCTCTCCCAAAAATAAACATTAAGAAAAGGAGTTGCTCACTATTCTGGACATCACTCCTTCACCAGAGGTGTATTTTACAAAAACATTCTTCCATCTGTAGATTGTCTTATCTTGACAATGTTTTTTTTTTGTGTTTCCTATTTAAACAACAAATCTCGGTTGGTGACATTCATGATTCCAAGATCATGAAGATGTTCATCTCTTCCTTCTTCCCCCTGAAGGATTTCCCACTGACGGTTTACGGCTCTAATCCACGGGAACTGACGGCTGTGCGTGGTGTGAGGGAGGGGTCGATCCCTTCCCATCCGCCTGCCCTTCTGCAGAGAAGCTTGTCCTCAGCGTGTGGGACCCTCCTGTCCCCGCCATCTACTTGTCTCCTCTGTGTCAATACCGTTCTGTCTTCATCACTGGATCTTTAGAGCTACACCCCAGCCCCTCCCTGAAACTGCTCTCCCTGAGGTCAGACTGCTAAATCCAGTGGTCGGCGTGTGGTCCCAACCCCCACCTGGTCCACAGCCGGACGAACATGGCTGGCCATCATCTCCTCCAGCTGGTCTCTGCCTGGCTGCCAGACTCTCCTCTCCGTCTCTCCTGGCCCCAGCGGCTCCTGCCCAGTCTCCTTCGCTGTTGTTCCCTCTCGATGCTGTCACCTCTCAGAGTTGAGGGGCCCCAGGGGCCCTCACAGTCTCTGTCTACACTC
>NW_021873354.1:0-778 GCF_006229205.1 Suricata suricatta | reverse complement strand
GCTCGGAGCCTGGAGTCTGCTTCGGATTCTGTGTTTCCCTCTCTCTCTGCCCCTCCCCTGCTCGCTCTGTGTCTCAAAAATAAATATTAAAAAAAAAAACTATGTGCTTTAAAGAAGTACAAATTTATTGTCTCATAGTTTCTGTGGGTCTGGATCCTGAATGTGGCCTGGGTGGGGGGTCCTCTGACTCAGGGTCTCCCACGGGCTATAATGGATGTGTCTTATGGGCTGTGTTCTCATAGGAAGGCTCAACTAGGGAAGGACCCACGGCCATGCTCACTGACGGGCCAAGATTAGTAGTTCTCTGAGGACTATCGGACCAAGCGTCTCCATTCCTCAGGAGCTGTTGGTCTCTCCATGGGGCAGCTCAAAACACGGCAGCTGTTTCCACAAGAGCAAGGAAGCTAAGCAGAGAGAGAGTGTGAACAAGACGGAAGGCACAAAGGGTGCCTGGGTGGCTCAGTCTGTTGAGCATCTGACTTAGGCTCAGGGCATGATCTCATGGTTCATGAGTTCGAGCCCCGTGTCGGGCTCTGTGCTGACAGCTCAGAGCCTGGAGCCTGTTTCAGATTCTGTGTCTCCCTCTCTCTCTGCCCCTCTCTGGTTCACACTCTGTCTCTTGCTCTCTCAAAAATAAGCATTTAAAAAAATTTTTTTAAAAAAGACAGAAGGCACTAATCTAATCTCAAAGTGACATGTTTCCACTTTGTCATATCTTTTGGATCAGAAATGAGCTGTTAAGTCCAGCCCAGGCTCAGGGTGTGTGTGTGTGTGTGTG
>NW_021873353.1:0-778 GCF_006229205.1 Suricata suricatta | reverse complement strand
GAATATGCTTTAGAGGTAAAGGTTCTGGGCTTTGGAATCATCAAAGTATTTGTATAATATATTGTTCCATGATGGCTGCATTTCTGTCATGTGTATATGTAACTCTTTTTGAAAGACAAAGATGCTCTTTAGTGAAAGTTCCTGAACAGCTTCTGTCGAAGTTATGTTTTTACTATTCCTCAGAATGACTTCATGTTCTCTAAAGATACACACACTTCTATGTTGTGGTTTTCTAAGTGATTAGTATTCTCTTTTGAGACAAGGAGCTTATTCCAGTCAAAACTATGAATCAAATCTCTTGACCAGTGATGGTCCATCAAGGGTGAATGCAAGCTGCCGGGTTTTCAGCTCCATTTATGTTTCCTGGCCAACACGGGGCATGGCTAACACGCACCACAGTGGGTAAGAAGTGCGCTCAGGAGCCCTATCGCCTGGGAAATAGTCCGAGTTCTGCTATTTACTATCATGTGTCCTTAGGGAAGACACCAGCTCCCTCTGACCTCAGCCTCTTCATCTGACAAGGGGCAAAATAACGTTGCCTATCCCATGCGAGTGCTGTCAGGGTCAAGTTAGTAGATGCATGAAGTGCTTAGAAAAACACCACGCATGTAGTATAAGCCCTTACAGCCTCTCATTTATTATCACCGACACCGACCACTGTCAACCCAGCTTTCTGACTACGTATCAAGAGACATTTGCCTCAGCTCCTCCTAATCCAAATAGAGCTTTCAGATTTCCAGAATCCTACTTGTCTTCCTGTCCACTCGACTAATCTAAA
>NW_021873352.1:0-778 GCF_006229205.1 Suricata suricatta | reverse complement strand
GCCCAAAGTCTTTAGTGCAAGAGATTGAATACACATAATGGTCAGATCATTTATGACAATAAAACCCTGACCCTAATCTCTGCAGCAATTGTCCCAAGAACTGGTCGAAAGAATGCTAGCTTGTCTGTTTTTTTTGCACTCACTTGCAACTCAGAACCAACTAGAGAATGTTAAATATGTTTCTGAAACTAATTACATAAAATGCCTTGCTTCTAGTTAGTGGATCTCCAGCTTCCTCATGACAATGGACTCCAGTTAGAACCTGAATCCTTCCTTGTTTTTTTTCAAGGCTTTCTCACTTCACTATTTGCTTTTAAGTTTCTGCCAAACGCAAGTGATAGTGTCGGACTCCCTTTATATAGCAAGTCTTCAATAAGGAGGCACTGTTTGTGCTGAGTTGATTTGTCTTCTCTTTCCACAAGTGTTAGTTCAGAAGTTTTGAGGCATGAGGAAGGAAGAAGCAGGATGGGGGACATGAATGTTTAGGGGGCTACCTTCTCATGACCCAGGACCAGAAAGGCAGTGGCATTTTGCACCACCCAGCATGACTAGCCTAGAGAGCTTCAAGCTGTACGTTCTGGGAGCAAAGTGGTTTTTCCTAGGGAGGAGAGACAGAAAGAGAGAAGGTACTATATAGAAAAAATGGCTTATCCTGAATAGCTTTGTCAGAAATCAGCACAACTATTAAGCATGTGATGTTAAGTGACCACCTTCCCTTATTAGCGTCCCATATTTTCTAAAGATGTTGACTCCCATTTAAGTGTTCATCCATCTATAT
>NW_021873351.1:0-778 GCF_006229205.1 Suricata suricatta | reverse complement strand
TAAATTGTTTGCTCATTTTAATGTCTCACATGCATTTTTGATACTGGGGGCACATTCACGTGATATAAACGTAACCATTTGGAAGCGAACAAGTCAGGTGAAGGCAGCGCATTCAGCATGGTGTGCTAGCACCACGCTTATCTGGTTCCAGAACATTCTCCGACCCCTGAACACAGACCCTGCATCCATTAAAGGGTAGCGAAATATATCGCCCAGAAATAGGATCGTAGAATGTGCGGCTTTGAAGTTCTGATTATTTTGAGCGACAGGCATTTGAGGACCAACGAGGACAGGAGAAGCTTTCTCTCTGAGCTCACCTGCCTACTGTTCCCGCAAAAAGGAGACCGATGGTCCCCAATGTGACCGTGGAGCGTGGCCACCCAGGAAGATGGGCCGTTGCCACAGCAGATGACATGACACGGACCCCACAGCCGGAGAGACCCCGAGGAGTGATATCGAGGTGGAATCCGGGCTCTGGCCGCTCTCCCTGACCGTCTCACTCTCAAACTCAGTGAGCACTCTGTTGCGTGCTAACAGGTGTCAGAGCGTTTTCGGGTTTCCTGGCTGAGCACGACTCCGTTTTGGGGATGCGCCATCGTCTGCTCCGTCCTTCCGTGAACAGAAGCAAACGCTTCCCATAGCGAAAGGTCTTCCACACCATCCGCTGAGAATGACCTTCTGCATATCTGGGGGCCAGCTCGACGTCCACCTCCCAACCATGCGACACGGGAGGCCAAGAATAAACGTCAGCTACAAGAACGTGGCCTGGAGAATATCT
>NW_021873350.1:0-778 GCF_006229205.1 Suricata suricatta | reverse complement strand
TGTAATATTCTTTCACAAATTGCAGGGCTATTTTGCATTTTATGTTATACCAGGTAATAGGTATTTAGTACCCGAGAAGCATCAGGGACTTTATATACTTTTTCTCATTTAGTCTTCAGAGGGAGAGCGAGGCTTAAAGAAGTCACTCTCTCTGCCAGTTAGTCTGTCTGATGCAGATCCCTCACTCTAAGAGAATTTGTAGATGTTTGTGGCCTTCGCTTGAATTTCTCCTTCTGAACCCTTCCTATTCTCAATCATTCCAGCTTCTAACTGTATGCTTTTGTTCTTCTTCTAGAGATGTAACACTTGACCACTGTTATTTATGACTGCTGTGACTTTGGCCTATCCCTGACCATGCTTTAAGCTCTTCCCTGAGTTCTGGTGTGCTAGTTTGCTTTAGAAGGTTAGCCTTCTAGTCCTGTGACCCCCCTACTTCAGCCACATCCCAACCCTTCTCAGTTCTGATACTAACTTCTAAAGCAGACAGACTTAAATCGGCCTGCCATTATACTTTTTGTGTCGGTAACTTGAAGCAGTTGCAGCCTTCTAAAATTTGGCAGTCTTTTTTTTTTTTTTTTCTTTTAGAAAAATAACCTGTGCCAGCAATGGACAAGGAACCAGAGAGCAGCCCCTTTCTTCAGACGGGACATGAGCTTTCCCATTTGCCACGAGTATTATCTACTTGGCCCCTATCAGCTTTTGTATTTTAGACTCAAAACAAGAATTTGTTCTTTTGTTTTAAAATACCATCCAGACAGGGGCATCTGGGTGGCTCAGT
>NW_021873349.1:0-778 GCF_006229205.1 Suricata suricatta | reverse complement strand
TTTTTAAATGCTTTATTTATTTTTGAGAGAGAGAGAAAGAGACAGCGTGAGCAAGAGAAGGTCAGAGAGAGAGGGAGACACAGAATCTGAAGCAGGCTCCAGGCTCTGAGCGGTCAGCACAGAGACCAATGCGGCGCTTGCACCCACGGACCGTGAAACAATGACCTGAGCCGAAGCCGGACGCTTAACCGACTGAGCCACCCAGGCGCCCCTCATTTTGTTTTTTAAATTAGTGGTTTTTAAATGTTTAACTCTGGTTGAATACACATACCTTAGAATTGACCACATTTACCATTTCTGAGTGTACCACTCGGTGGCCTTAAGTACATTCACGTCCCCATGCAGCCGTCACCACCGTTCATTTCCAGAGCTCTTTCCTTCTTGTAACACTGAACCTCGTACCCATCAGGTCACTTCCTCCTTTCCCTCCCCCGGCGCCTGATGACCCCCGTGCTGCCTCCTGTCTCCAGGACACTGACTGCTGAAGTACCTCCCGCCAGTGACTGAGTGACTGTCTTGTTTCACTTAGCATAATGTCTTCAAGGTCAAAGTCAGTGTTTCTGAACAGGTGCAGCTCGTGTGTTCCCTCGGTCTTCATTGAAACCATGGCAGCTCGCCCTGACCACAGTGGCCATAAAGTTTTGGCTGCCCGTGGAGGGAAGGGCCGGCCTGTCACAGAAGCCTCTGTGCCTCTCTGGGCCCCTGTGCAGGGCAGGCAGCCGTGTTGTGCTTGTATTTGAAGACCTTGTCTCCTCCTCCCTCTGGGACTCATTAGCTG
>NW_021873348.1:0-1602 GCF_006229205.1 Suricata suricatta | reverse complement strand
CCAAGCCATTCAGGTGCCAGAACAAGGAAGATATTTTCAATGAAAATATAGAGAAGTTAAAATTTCTGTGTCCATAATTGACAGCTATCAAGTATAAGATATTTTTTTCTAGAATTTCTTTTGAGTCAAAACAACAGGAACATCAGTAGGGCCAATTTTATGTCTTGAATAATTTGTAGTAGTAGTAATACCTCAGGAAAACTCTTCTGAATGAATTAACTTAAGGACAATATCAATAGACCAGAATCATGTGATTCTAAGTTAGACATAGAGCAAAATAGTCTAATTCTTATTTTTACCTAAGAAAGCCAATAAATTAATAAACAAAATGCCCTTTTAATGGATTCTAGAGAAGAGGGCTAGGACTTACCTTGTCCCAGATAAGGCTGTCTTTTTGCCTTTCATTATTTTATTGCATGCTCCACTGTCTGACATCAAGGTCACTGACAGCTTAATCCTAATTTCTAAAGCACAGTCAGCAACTATTTCTTTTTCTTCAAAATAGGATTGAAGTTCTGTGAAATGATTTGAAGTAATAAAAGAGTTATCCATCATAAAACTAAGCAAGAACTAATAAAACCTTCCCATCTATCTTTAGTAATCTTAGGTTGGTGAAAGTTTAATATTAGCCAAATTGCTATAAACATTCAGGAAATACCCAGGGAAGTCATTAGAATCAGAATCCAACACAATTCAATGAGTTTTTAACTGACAATTTTAGGGAAAAATATGTTTTTCCTTGTTCAGATGATTTAGTCTTTTCTAATTTTCTCACCACCAGAAACAATAAATTTTCATTTTCTAGTTGACTGTGCTCGATATTTAAAAATCTCACCATGCAAACATGGGGTGCAAACATAGAGAGAAAGCCATCAGTATTTCATGTGTTCATTGTTCTTGTTTTGTGATTGGTTAAGAAAGAAGGTCGAACTGTCAAAACTTCATTAATTGCTTAAAAATTTAGCTCTAGTCATTGAATTATTAATCAGAGAATAAAAGTGACATATAAGTTGCTCAAGGTAGAGCAACTTCCTGTGGGGCCAGGATGCGAGACTCTTTAGGTGGGTTACGTAAATCCTGTCCGAGTGAGATAATAGCACATCAACCAGGACATTCATTGCCTGGTGTACTTAATAGCAGATGTGTGTAGGGCTCGAAAGTTGGTGAAGGATTACACACACGATGGCCTGGACCTTGAGAAAGTGAGCTTGCCCAGAAAACATTGGAATTTCCAGACTGAAATGTTTGACCTATGTTTAATTAGGTAATCAAAAGAAGCCATAAGAAATTATACTCCATTAAAGAGGCTTTCAAGCCTCTTTATGCTCAGGGTACCCCCCATGTTTTATAACTCCCTTTATTGATCAATCAGAACCTAAATTTTCTTATGAAAACCAGTAGCTTCACATCCATTCTTTTTTGCCAGAGGTAATAATCTTCTGCAGTAAGACAATACAATCTGTTTGACAGATGTGAACCACCTTGTTCTGCCTTAATGAGAGCCCAGGGGCTGGCCTTTGAGAGGTAGCCTGCTTATCCAGTGTGAGGTTACCAACACAGGATCATTCCATTTTAACTTCTTTCTCTAGGGGAATAATAGTA